>NW_015386803.1:243699-272462 GCF_001527695.2 Protobothrops mucrosquamatus
CACAAGACCCTTTTCAGGGGTCTACAGAGTCAAATAAGTTTATACTATAAAATTTCTGAGTTTTAATTACTAATACAGTAAATATTGATAGATACAGCCCATGTAAATGAAAGCTCTTTGGGGTCCTCCATTATTTTTAAGAATGGAAAGAGATCCTGAGACCAAAATGTTTGAGAACTGCTGCTGTAATGAATGTATACTGATTGCATTGTAGTGCCACTTGGAAAGTTTTGTGCCAATCCTGGAACTACAAATTACCACCATCATCTGTTTAAAGCAGAACATCATGGAAGGAGATAGAGACTTAGAATGAAGGACAATGACAGTACAGGTAGTCCTCGACTTACAACAGTTCATTTAGTGATTGTTCAAAGTTACAACAGCACTGAAAAATGTGAGATATGACCATTTTTCACAGTTACAACCTTTGTGGCATTCCCCAGGATCATGTGAACAAAATTCAGATGCTTGGACAACTGGTTCATATTTATGACAGTTGCTGTGTCCCAAGATCATGTGATCCCCTATTGTGACTTTCTGACACGCAAAGTCAATGGGGGAAGTCAGATTCACTTAACAACCGGGTTAGTAACTTATCGACTTGATTCACTTAACTGTAGCAAGAAAGGTCATATAAAATGTGGCAAAACTTACTTTACAAATGCTTCCCTTAACAACAGAAATTTTGGGCTCAATTGTGGTCCTAGGTCGAGGACTACCTGTACACTACTAAAAAGGAGAAGAAAGGGATCCAGACATCCATATAGAGGTATAAAGTAAAAGTAGCTTGGGAAGGTGAGATATCTAGCAATCAACAAGAGCTTATGTGAGAGCAGTAGTGCTCCCCAAACTTTTTCCTTCATTACCCAAAACTGCTTATCAGAAAGTCCTTTTTACCCAATATTGGTAAAAATCTTTAAATCAGTTTAAATGACCCTGTTGTGATTGGGTAATGGGTTTGTGTGTCATTAGCCAAAGAAAAACAACTTTTAACCAATTTTGAATAATTTATGCAAGTGTGGCCAGCACTGTGCTAGAGGTTCAAAAAAATGGGAAAGGACTGTGAAGGTAGCAAAACCAGTAATTATCTATAGGCAGTAATTACAGATTAAGACTGAGATATTCTTGACATCCCCTTAAAATTGGAGTATCCTCCCTCAGGGTCAATGGTATGAGGGAGGACCTTGTTTTTTTAATTTGTTAGGCATTAAGACTGTTTGCTACCATACAAATCCAACAGAAAAGTACCCATGAGTGGGTGGGTGGTAATAAACTCTTAAAAATAATATTAAAGAATAATATGCAAAGCAAACAAGCCAGAAAGAGGGGGGAGACTTAAATTCGATCACAGTATTTACATCCTTAGGGCTGCATTAACAGAGGGATAGAATCAAGATCACGTGAAGTATTAATACCACTTTACAATGCCTTAGTAAGGCCACACTTGGAATACTGCATCCAGTTTTGGTCACCACGATGTAAAAAAGATGCTGAGACTCTAGAAAGAGTACAGAGAAGAGCAACAAAGATGATTAGGGGACTAGAGGCTAAAACATATAAGGAACGGTTGCTGGAACTGGGTATGTCTAGTTTAACAAAGAGAAGGATGAGGGGGGACATGATAGCAGTATTCCAATATCTCAGGGGCTGCCACAAAGAAGAGGGAGTCAAGCTATTCTCCAAGACGCCTAAAGGCAGGACGAGAAGTAATGGGTGGAAACTGATCAAGGAGAGAAGCAACCTAGAACTAAGGAGAAACTTCCTGACAGTTAGAACAATTAACCAATGGAACAACCTGCCTCCAGAAGTGGTGAATGCTCCAACACTGGAAGTTTTTAAGAAGAGACTGGACAGCCGTTTGTCTGAAATGGTGTAGGGTTCCTGCCTGGGCAGGGGGTTGGACTCGATGACCTCCAAGGTCCCTTCCAACTTTATTATTATTATTATTATTATTATTATTATTATTATTATTATTATTATTATTATTATTATTATTATTATTATTATTATTATTATTATTATTTTATATATGAGATCCCCATTATTATGCTACTTTTGTCATACAAATATATGTAAATTAGTATATTGCTCAGAGAAAGTGGTCAGGTCACACCTTTAAATGATCAGCTCCAAAGCTATGTAGGGATATCAACATATTTTGATTTTTCTCTAAATCAAAAAAATCAGAGTATAAATTAAGACAGTTCTGATAATTTAGGAAAGAGAGAATTTTGAGAATTTTGCTTCAGAGGGCTTCCAAAAGTTGTCACCAAGTTGTAATTTTTTAATATCAGAGAAGCTGGACATTATAAAATACACGAGGCATTAATTGGATTAGCATTTAAGCGATTTAATTTTAATTACTTTTCCATGTAAAATAAATTAAATGTATCTTTTCCTTTTGTGTTCCTATATTTTGTAGACAGCTCTCAACTGTCTTCAGTTCAAAGGTCAAGGGCAATCTTAGGAAGTGCATCTTCCAGTGCTAGGTCATCATAGAAAATGGGAATTATGTTCCAAAACGCTAACCACTGTTTCTACAAGGAAGAACCAATACCAAGAAAGAAACTTGTCTTGTTATGTGGGTAGTAAGAATTCTTATGCATAAGTTAGCTCCTTAGGTCCTGGCTCCATTTCATGTGGATAATGTACCTACTACAAGGATTTAAAACCTATTATTCTATAATCCAAATCTTTTTGGGCCTTGTCTCAGTGTTTTTAAATAAAAGTTTGACTTTAGCTACACTAAAGTAACCTGCCAGCGGCCTTGAAATGGAAAATCTCTTATATTGGTGCAAATTGGAATAATTATGCCAAACTTTATTCCACATAACAGAGCTTAATTCTCCAGAGTTTCTTTGCTCTAATTCTCAAATTCTTCAGTTGTTAACAAAACACATGAGGTAGTACTAATCCTTTCTTGCTGCAAAAATGCTAATGACTCCTGCTTTTGATGTACTGGTTAACAACCTGATAAATCTGCTTCTATTTTATTAAGTGCTAAACCACTGTTGTTTTTCAAGAAGCATGTACTTGATAGCTGAATGGCTCTAAAGATACATTCTAGACATACATGAAGAGGGACATCATGTACTGTGCATGCAGGACGGGAGAGTTTATTTTAGTTTTATTTATTAGAGCTATCTCCCTCTTTCCTTGCTCCCACTTTTTCCTCACAACAATCCCCGGAGACAGGTTGGACTGAGAGAAAATGTCTGACCCAAAATTACGAGGGAATTTGTGTGTGGACTAGACGTAGGTCTCCTACTGCAGGCCCAACTTTTTAACCACTACACCGCAGTGGATCTCCCAGATGAAAGGGATGGAATCTCTGGCTCTGAACCAGAGCACAGATGCAAGGGACATTAGATAATGATTGAGTGGAAAGAAAGAATGTGGTAATGTCTGTAAGAAGAGATCATAAAGTAAACTTTAAGTTCGTGAGTCACAATCTTTCCCAGATATTCATGGCACAGATTCCCAAATCCTACTTAATCCTCTTTACTGGGGCTCCTGGCAGGACAATTGATCCAAGTTAAAAATCACCATTATGGTAATATATAATCCCCATCCACATTCTCTGTATAGTCCCTGATGAGGTTTTGCACCAGGAGACTGCTGGCAACATTTCATAGCATAATCTTTAAGGGAAGCCTAAAATAATGTAATCTTTCAAGTATGTACAGATAAAGGAGAATATTTGCAGCTCAGGGTTGAAATGGGAGGTCCTTGGTGCTCTCTGAGCTTAGTTGTTTTCTTACAGATGTTTCATTACCCAAACTTGGTAACATCATCAGTGCACTAATTGAGCACCAAGGACCCCTCTTTCAAGTATGTCTTCAGAAAACCATCTTAGTAGGAGATCTGTTTGAATAAGAGATGGCTTCATGTGGACAATTGGAACAGATTAGTTAAACATAGGTGAACTAAGGACCAGGTACACACTAATAAAAGTTGACCCCAAAGAAAGAACAGATTATTACAAAGCTAACTTCAAAATCATGAGTTCAAGACAAAGGGTTTGATCATAATTCAAGCACATTTTAAACAAAACTCTAAGACACTTTTTCCTCCAATTTCTCTAACAATCCCCCTTACACTGAAGAGGACAACTGTCCTAAACTAAATAATGAACACTTACAGATGAGAAAGTACTATTTTAGAGCAATATCTAGCAGAAAAGAAATTAATCATTGCAAAAAAGGAAAACAATAAAGTTGGAGAAATTTACAAACTAAAAACAGTTAACAAATTTACTGTCTCTTTCAAACTTTTTATTTTTTTAAAAAAACCCACAGATTACTTTATTTTGTATGACTGTCCCCTTTCCTGGAGCAATTGTTACTAACTGGAGAAGGAACATGAATTGCAAAACCGTTTGCAATAAAGGCTTTTGACTATGGATATCTTAATGCAGGAGTCCCCAGTCCATGGACCAGTACCGGGCCGCAGCATGCCAGCAACCGGTCTGCACAAACAAGCAAAGCCCCATCCGTGGGATGCAGGCAGCACACAAAACCACACACCGTCCACTCCACAGAAAAAAACTCTCTTCATGAAACTGGTCAATGGTGCCCAAAAGGTTGGGGACTTCTGTCTTAATTGTGGGACCTAATCTGAATATCTGAATATGGTACAGAATAACAAAATTGTAAGGGGTCTTGGAGGTCCAATCCCCTGCTCAAGCAAGAGATCCTATATCACTCCAGACTAATGGCTGTCCAATTTATTCTTAAGAAGTTGTTGGAGCATCCACAACTTCTGAAGGCAAGCCTTTCCACTGATTAATTGTTCTTACTGTCAGGAAATCTCTCATAAATTATGGTTTTAGGATCAAATCATATTTAAAACACCAATAAGAACAATTCCTATTGATAATCTTCCTGTTATCACCTCTACTGCCAATCATATGTTTTAATCAACCAGAGAAGGGTTTTTCGGGATCAAGTCAACACCTGTGACATTTTCAACCAGGAAATAGGGATGCTGCCCAGTGCATTGTTTGAAAACAGAGGAGAGGAAGCAAAGCAACAACAAGGTGAAGAAGAAAAGGCATTTCAGAATCTGGACACACCTTTTTCTGGAAAAAAAGTGCTGGCTGTCCACAGGCTTTAGATTTTAGGCCAGTTATGCTGCTCCTGTTTCTCCTGGATAGATAGTGTTAGAGAGAGAAGAGCAATTTTCCTCCTCATACAATTTAGAACTGACGCTGATGTTTATCAAGAACTCAGTGAATAAATTATGAATGCCAGATAAAATTCTATACCTAACTAATGAATTCAAAATTAAATCACATACAGTATTTAGAATATAACTCCAAACTCTTTAAAAAGATGTTAGATGTTCAATTACACATCAAAAAAATGTCCCTTTGATTGGTCGCTAGAAGAAGAACTATGTTGTGGGGAATAGAAATAATTTAAAAAAGAATTTAAAAAGAAGCCCTAATCCAGGTGCTTAACCGTAAACTGATAGAAAATGTCCTTAAGGATAGAAATTAGTAAAAACTTCAGCAGATAGGATAAATTATGTGGTTTGGTACATGGGCTTCAAGCTACTCATATGAGGGTATACTCTGTGCCAGTCATACCATTGCTGGCCTAATCCGGCAATGGCTTTTAGAGTGAATAGGATTTTGTACAGTTATCAGCAGCGTATGCCTTGATGCTTCCCACGCATTAAAGTCTAATTAAATAATGCCTAGTTAATTAGTATCAGATTAAAATGAGATGTACCTCTGAACATAATAGTTAAAATATTTTACATTCCACACTTGTTCAAATAACATTGTTACTAACAGTTCAAGATTATTATAAAGAGCTATTTTGACCGGTAAAAATGTGCTATTTTAACTAGCTAAATCACTGATTGTTTTTAATAAATAGAATGATTTTTTTCTTGTTATTTCCTCAGTAAAGTAATGAAACTTTAAGTCAGCATTTTCTTATATGTTGTCATATTGTAATTAATTAATAAAGCATTCCTAAAATTTAATTTCCTGGGGGGCAGATTCCTCATTTAAACTTTAGCTAAAACATTTCATCTTAACAGTAAGGGTTACAACTTCAAAAGATAACAACATAGTTCACCTACAAGGGACAAAATTCTGACATCTTCAAAGGTATATCCAAAGGGGAGACAGAGACAAGGGCAAGAGAAGAAAGAAGAAGAAGAAGAAGAAGAAGAAGAAGAAGAAGAAGAAGAAGAAGAAGAAGAAGAAGAAGAAGAAGGAGGAGGAGGAGGAGGAGGAGGAGGAGGAGAGGGGGGAGCGGGGAGGGGGGAGAAGAGAAGATCAGATCAGATCTTCATAAAATTGATCAACTTGATGTCCATACCATGTAGGGCCCTCAAGCAATCAGTGGACAGGTTTGCTTTTGGGCACAGTAGTAGTAGTAAATTCTGATTCTCCGTTCTCTAAGATAGAAAGTTCATCACCATTTAAAAAAAAAGTATCTTGGACAAACTGAAATAAAAATCAGAATGGTACTTAATGTTTGTTTCCAATTGTCCCAAACAATAATATAATTTCTGGACAAATCTTACTCTTGGGTAAGATTACTTCTTTGCCTTGACTATTTCAAAAGGTATCTTTCAATAATTACTCAAAAACAATATTTTTGCGGTAAGTTAAATATTACCAAGTACCAATGTTTAGGCGCTTAATTATAACATTCTAGACTACTCTCCAAGATTAAAAAGTGTTCCATAGTGATACAAAAGGTAGGCAAATCATACATACTATGCCCTGAATCATTGCCATGGACCCAGCTCATTTATCAATATAGCTAGTCCATTAAATGGAATTCTATACCCCAGAGATGAGGTACAGAATCCCAGTAATGGCATTCTAGAAGCATCTGATGCCCATCCTTTTCGATGGAATCTTTGGAGGAAACTGTGAAGTAAAAATGAGTTGTCACTTTTTTCCTCTGGGGATTTATTTATGTATTTAACTATTGTGTCACCATCTAGCCCTGAGTTTAAATAGATATACACTATAACTATAAAACAATAAGCTGAGTCACAAGGCACCTTAATCCACGGCTTGCTTAAAAAGTTCAGGATCGGGGCCATAAGGACATGAAAACAACATTACTAAAATTGGCACAAACTGAGAAATTTTACAATTTATTGTACTGAACCAGTCAACTAAAAAAAACCTTTGCAAGTTATACAAAGAATCATGCTTGGTTGTTCATTAGATTCTTCATATTGAATTGATAAAAAAGATGATATATTTATAATATAAGTTTGCAATGCCATAAACCCCTATGCAATGGGACCTGGAGCATGCTAACTCTGCCAGATTTCACAAGACAAGGCAGAAATAACCAGGGAAAGATAGTTCAGTAGGCACCCGGGTGTTGTACGATGCAGTAGTATATTGTTATTGATTTTTTTTCTCTTAAAAGGATATGCAGATGTAAGGAAACTTTGCCAGTAAGATCTCAGTGAACCCAATCCAGATTAATAACCTTGTGTCTGGAACTTTCATATGAAAAAACTCCCATTGGAAAAAAATGGAACAGATTTTTGTAAAGAAAACCTTTTTGATAGGATAGGAAAAGTAACATTTCTTCTTATATTTCAGGGACACTTGGACTGTAAATTTAATTAGAGGGGTATCCTTAGAATTTTTTTTTAATTGACACTTTTTTGCTCTTTGTATTTTTTAAAAAAGCATCATGGCTAGAAATAAAAAAGACAAGCTCTAGATAAATTCATTCCTGATTGGAAATCCTGACATTTTTCTTATATGGACAACGACGTGGACGACCACCCCAAGCCCAAACATTTTGTTGCATTAAGCAAAGATTAAGAAGATGCCCATTTCACATTCAGAAGGTGACCAGGCAAGCAGATGGATTTTATTTCAACACTGGCAAAAGGATTGCATTCTTCACGGTGCCCAAGGGCTACAGAATCAATTGGGAAGTTATGTGTTACATGTATGTAGCTCTGCCTTTGAGTAACATTCACTGTTGGAGGCACAATTCATCTGCCAAATCATGAAGTAGTGGTCCAAAGTTTAAGTAGGAAACCAATTTGATTTGACATCTACTTTACACCGAGCAATTCTCTCTGTACTGGCCACTCTCAGTACAAGAATATCCAAAGTAAATACAAATCAACAGCAAACTGCCGAGCAATTTAAGGATGACAAGTTTTTCAAGCTTGGAACCAAACTATGAAGCGTTGACACTATTCTTGCAAGCAAAAAATGCTAGTAGACAGTTTTTGATTAAGGAAGAGCTCTAAAGTTGTTTTGGTGACTGGACTGTTTTCTCTAATTGTATGTAAATTGTGTCCAGATCTGTATAATTGTCTGTACATGCTTCCCGTCCTGCAAGAAAACAGGAAGAAAATACATTGTGACATTTGAAATCACACAATCTTCGAACTGTTATGTGCCCTGCATTTATTTTTAACCAGGAACTCAGGACGTTAACGCTGCCACTTTGTTTAAATAATTTAAAAATATAAAATGTTCTGCATCTAGATGAAAGGAGGCTGCCATGGAATAAGGCTTGCACATTCTATGTAAACCATTCTAGTCTATAAATAGTGTGTCTTTCACACAATTGTTCCATTGGGCAATGTCCAATAGCAGGAGACTGTAGACTTCATATTTTTACAGAGAAATAGTATCTTTTGTGAAACATCTCCCTGCCAACTAATATAAGGATATAAGGATTCTGAATGCACATAGATACCCTTGGGACAGAGCTGGCTGTGTACAGTGGAGAAAACAATTGCTGTAGTTGACAAACAAATTATTAAAATACAATTCATATCTGGACCTGTACTTTCACAGATACAAATGCATTTTGAATTGAATTGGGAAGGTGTAGTTTGCCTCCTATTTTGTACTTTTGCCTTTTCCCCCACAATAAACCTTAAGGACTCTCTCCTAATAAGACACAGTAACATGTTTTATATGGGTTTTTATTTATTGATATTTTACACCAGGAAATGGCACAATTTGCAAAACTAACGTCCAAAGTCAAAATCAGATCAGATTTATTCAGTTTTGAAACTTCAAAAATTCATATTCTCGATTCTCTGAGTTTTATAGTTTTTTTCAGCTTTGATTCATGGACTTTCATTTTCAACAATATTACTAAAATTGGCACAAACTGAGAAATTTTACAATTTATTGTATTGAACCAGTCAACCGAAAAAACCTTTCCAAGTTATACAATCATGCTTGGTAGTTCATTAGATTCTTCATATTGAATTGATAAAAAAGATATTTTATAATATAAATTTGAAATGCCATAAAATAGCTCATCAATCTATTTTATTCATTGAAAGTCCACATAAGGCCACTAGACTGTTTTTAACATAAACCTTAGGCATGAAAGGACCTGCATTTTAAATCATGATTCATAACTTTGTCTAAAAAATCCAAAGACAAAAAGCAAGTGACATTCCTAAAACCGAGAAAATTGTGAACATAAATATACTATCTATATACCAGCCTGCATAATGTCAATGGGAAAATGGCATTCTTTATGCCTGTCCATATTACTAATTTCAGTTTAAGGAAATGGAGGTGATATATATACTTAAAAACATGGTTTATGGTAAATTGTCTGTCCGTCCGTCCATCCATCCATCCATCCATCCATCCATCCATCCATCCATCCATCCATCCATCCATCCATCCATCCATCCATAAGAATCTAATGTGTTTCAGACAATAGATGTAAAAATAATATATGTGTAAATATCATGAATTGCCTGCATCCCACCTTCCTCCTTGATGACCAGCAACTTATAGTATGGTTTGTCCAATGCCATAAGAAGACTTTTTAAAATTTTTTAAGAGTTTTGGTCTTCCAGTAGCTGCTGCTAGGACAAGAGCTATTAGGAGCCAATAATACTAGCTTTCCCAAAATGATTCCTGGGTTCAGTCAGGAATCAGAATGATCAAATTTTCAAAACTAATGACAAGTCACTGCTGTTTTGCAATTGGCTAACCCAGGTACCAATTTCTAGACTTCAGAATGGTCTTTGTCTGCTTATTAGAATACCCAAACTGCTTTGTTTCCTATAGCTCTGTTCTTGCTTTAAGATCAGTCCAGTTGCTGTATCATTTTATTCTAATACTGGTTTGTGTATGATCAAGACTGTTGGATTCCTAACTTTGCTTGGCATTCAACATATCTTAGCAACAAAGGGCTGTTCCCTGCCTTTGATCTGGGTTCGAGATTATAATATTTTTGATCTAGTAAGTATCAGTTCGAAATGTTCCATGACAACAGCCAAGTTATTTTCTATGTCCCTAGATACAAGCTTTAATATATGAAAGCAACACTGAATTACTTTCTTAAGCATAGCTGGCTCAGGAATTCTGGGAGTTGAAGTCCACGAGTCATAAAAGAGCCAAGGTTGCCTACCCCTGAGCTAGAGGAACCTGCTGCTTACCTTGCTCCTCCTTTGTAATTTTCTACTATTTTATACAAAAAAAACTTCCAAAGATTTAGACAGGCTGTTAGTCTGTCAAAACTATAATTCTATAGTTTTTGGAAGATTTGGATTTTATGCATGTAGTTTTGAGTTTGGTAGCAGGTTTCAAAGCTAAGATATACAAGATGAGCACTGGAAGGTACAAAACTGGAAGGAGTGGTATTCCTTAAAAAGTTCTTCCTAAAAGCAGCTTGGTTGTTGCTACACTCATAATCAGTTAGGAAAAGACAAAATAGTTAAAATGCTGGCCTAGAAACCAGGAGATTGTGAGTTCTAGATAGGTCCTCTCTCTCACAGGGTTGCTGTTGTGGGGAAAAATAGGAGGAGGAAGGAGTACTATGTATGTTCACCACCACTTTGAGTTATTTATATGACTAATAAACTAATAAAAGACTTATATAATAAATTAGTTATTATATAACTAACTAAGGAGAGAAGCAACCTAGAACTAATGTGAAATTTCCTGACAGTTAGAACAATTAATCAGTGGAGGGACCTGTCTCCAGAAGTAGTGGATGCTCCAACACTGGAAGTTTTGAAGAAGATATTGGACAACCATTTGTCTGAGATGGTATATAGTTTCCTGCTTGAGCAGAAGGTTGGACTAAAAGACAGGGACCTCCAAGGTCCTGTTATTCTATTATATAAATAGTTATTAAAAAGTATTAAAAGTGGGATAAGAAGATAGATAGATAGATAGACAGCTAGACAGTTAGTCAGATAGATGATAGACAGATAGACAGACAAGACAGATAGAACAGGCAGGCAAACCACACAGACAGATCAACTGACTGACTGGCCGACCAAGAACTGGAATCTGTGAAACTGCCTTTTCCAATATGTCTTCACTAGAGTGGCAAAATTATGCCATCACTTGGACTGGCTAACATTTTCCCCCCTACTGAAAGTAATAGTCCCCCCCCCATTGTAGAAGGAAAATATTAACAAGAAAGGGACATTTTTCCTTGCCTGTCCAATCACTGCTGCAGTCCTATGAAAAAACAACAACAAATACCTACTACTTTCATTCTTCTGGAACAAAAGCTCTATATAAATTAGTAATTCATATGCCATATTTTTCCTTCGCCTTGCTGGATGGCTCTGAAAATACATGGGATGATGAATGGTTTCTAATCCTGGTGGTGGCTGTGTTTTTATTAAGCAGAAAAGAATAATACACTGTTTTAATCAATACATTTAAATGTTACCAAAGCTAATGAAGCACTGTTTTAAAACGCAGTTTAAGATGTCAGTAAAATCCTTTTTTGTCTTACAGATTTTCAGTTTTGAAGTTTATCTGCTGCTATTTGATCTATTTTTCTGCTTAAAACTATAACTCTCCTAAATAAATATATACTTTCCCATTAAGCATAAGAAAGGAACTAAAAACATGATGGTATTTGTAACAATGAAAAAGCCATTCACATTGTACTTTGACCATGGTTAATATTTGCAACATCATTATCATTTCTGTAACTAATACCAAGTGACTCAAAATCAGGTCCTTTTCATTTGAAAAAAAGAAATAAATTAATGAATAATAATGCTTATAAAAACATTTAAGTGCTCATTTCAAAATAGAAAGACACAGAGAAATGATAACAAGGAATTTGGTAGCACCTGAAATATTCTTTCTAAGTACGTCCCTAGAGTTACTTAATAGTAATTATCCCATTTCAAAACTAGTTATAGAAAAACCAATAATTATCAATATACCATATTGATTAAATAAAGAGAGTAGATTGTATATCAGATAAAGGATGTCACACACAAAAAACATATTTAGGAATTGGTCAAAAAGCAAGGCAATTTTGATATAATTTTGAAGCATAACATCACTTTTCCAGAGAAATATTTCCTCATATTTTGGACAAATTGCAATAGGCTATTAACTCTTGTTTATTTAAACTTTTCACTGTAATTTATAAAAAAATTTAAAGACCATGAAAACGAAACTGCCAAATATGTTATGATCTACCCCATATGCGCCACTGCATGCTATAAAAAGGCAACCCAAAGTTCAGACCTTGAACACAAATATTTCCAGAAATGTGGTTGCATTTTTATGTATGCTTTTTATTAGATCACCACAAATCATTACAATCCTATTGTATTCCTGACTCCAATTAACATGAATGGGCCTGCTTTTTATTTTACCTTGCCAATCGCTTAAAACGGAACCAAGGAGCCGAGAGCCGAAAACACTGCCTTATCTTCGGTTTTAAAGCAAGAGGAACGTTGGGGTGTATTTCTGTGGAAGTGATCCTGAGCTACTATTTTTCTAAATTTTCTCCAGAATTTTAGAGGCGCGGGAGAGCAGAGAAGAGAAGAGATTGAATTCTGTGTCACTCCATCCAGCGTTCAGCTGCTCCCCTTTGGAGGAGGTAAGAAGCTGGGGTCTCTTTCTGTTTGTGTGAAACGGACATTGCATCTCTTCCCTAGACTTTTCCTGTGGGGTTCATCTAGCAGGCAGAGTGGGGAATAGATGTCTGAGCTATACCAAGGTCAGCCTGCAAGAGCTGACAGCTTCTGTCTCTGTACAAAGAAAAGAATCAATACTTTTGGACTACGGCTGTGCCCTCGGTGTAAAACAACAAACATGCAGCGTCTGACATGTTTCGAGGTGATTTGTGGCAAAACCTCTTGTCTGATCTGTATCCAGGAGCTGCTGTGTTACTGCTCTTTGCTTTTCCTCCTCATCTCCCCCCACCCGGCCCCCGTTCTGTGATGTCTAATGCTTTACTCAGGTACAGAGGCGTGTATTCTACCCTACAGCTACTTGTCACTCAATAAATCACACCTACAAGCACAGTCTGCACAGAGTGATCTGGGCTTTAACAAAGGATCAGAGGGACAAAGTGCAGGCAAGATACTGTAATTATAACAAAAAATAAAACATTCAGTGAGCTGTAGCAAAGACAGAGGCTCTAAGGCACTGACAGACTGTCATCAGAATGGGTCCTGGCTTTTGCGTCTGTCTGATGTTGTGAGGGCTTTTTATTATTATTATTTTATTTTGCTTCCATTATTTATGAACTTTGGTACCTTAAAGTTCTTCTTTGTGTGTCACAGAACTTTTTGAAAGTTGTACCCAATAAAATGAAGGAATGTACACAATAGGGTTACATACATGTTCTGGCCATATTTAAGGGTTACATTCTTTCAAAGAATAACATCGTTACTGGTTTCTTGGGTTATTAAAGTAGGAAAATGAGCATCTGGCAAACCATAATACAACCTAAGGCAGATGAAGAAGAGGAAATTGCTGTTGTGTGACAGATTTGATGACGTGACAAATAATTTCAGGAACAGTTGAAAGTTTTACAGTTTTCCTTGAAAGAAACCAGAAAAACATAATTCCTGGTATAATTTACATTAGCACATGTCCTAAAGAAAAGACATTTCCCAAGCAGCTTTCCATGGGTCTCCATTTTAAGATTAACCCATATATATAAAGACAAGGTATTAAAATATTGCTTGTGCAAGGCCTTATTAAACCCAGTCTATGTTCTATATAATTAGCATCAATCTGAGTTTTTATTCTTTTGGCTTATATAGAAGCTTCAGGTAAACTGAATCTATACTGTAGAATTCTACATCCATTTGAAAGACGCATATTCTACTGTTTCTTCATTTGTACTCAAGTCTGAAACTGACACATTATCAATTCAAAATATATTAATATTTAGTTTATAATTTCCATAACAATTTTTGTGCTTCTAAAAGGAGCCACCAGGGATCTTTGGAAATATGTTAAGTTCAACCATTGAGGTCAATTGACAGAATAGTTTTACAACACTTGGTTGAAGTAGGAACAGTAGCTGATGATACTTTAGTTCTCCAGCATGTTTCCAAAATAACTGGATTTAGAGCCAATATATCCATCTAGATTTGAAGGATAGAAAGTAAAGAAAATGTAACACTGAAAAACTAATTTTGGGATTTGGAATCAATTTCAAATAATAACAGAGTTTCCAATAAAGTTTTTAATTGTAGTTTTATTTTGGCTGAAATCTAAACACATTTTTGGGAAACGTCTTCATTTCAATAGGCATATTGTCAATATGAGAATAGAATCCTTAGAAATACATATATCAAATATTTTATTTAGTTATTTATAGCCCTCCCCTATCCATATGAACTCAGAGCAGTAAACAGCATAATTCCATCATACAACACAATTAAAAATGATCAGTATTTTGAAATTGTTGCCTATGATGGACATCCAAACACAAACAACTATGGTTAGAAACATATGGTTAAAGACATCTCCAAATGCCAGAACTAAGACTTTACAATACAACAATTGATTTTTTTTCTTATCAAATGTAGGTCCGATATTTTCTAAAATTCATATAAATTCAAATTTTCTAGTAATAGGGAAGATAGACACACTAGCTCAGCTTCTAATGTCTTCCATGAACACCTGCGTTGTCCCTACACATATCAGGTGCTGATTTTGCCATAATGAGCAGTATATTCGGATTGGGTTTTTTATTTGCATTTTGCTGGCAGTGTATTGATCTCCAATATCCAATCCATAATAAATATATCTGAGAATTCAGTTTCTCTGTAATCTATATATCGGAGCTGGAAAAGGGAAAACTAACCAAGCTCTGCCATCTTCTGTCTTCTTAAGTATCACTACTTGGAAGAAAATTGCTTGCAATACCGTGCCTTGTATGTCTGTTAAGGCTCTTCAGTAGATTTCGATCACTGATAAATCATAGACAAATTCTTCAAAAACAAAAAGGCCATCCTGCTATCTATGAAGAATCAGTCAATCACTCTTTTCTCCTGACGAGTGAATAGGAGACAGAATCAGCAGCACTTACAGTATATGATTTTGAGCACGGTGTGCCTACAGAATGCCTGAACAGGATTACCTGACTTGCAACATAAGCACCTTCCTTATGAAATTTTGGGGAAATCTTCCTCTGTTGCAGAACTCCGGAGAACTATTATTTTGGGGAAAGAAGCTAGATAAAACACAGCTATATTTTTGCCTACAGGCAACCAAATATACTGTATCTCGTACAAGAAGTATCTCAAACACTCACCCATTCTATGCCAATTCCTTCTATCACTAATTTCTATCTTCTACATATCCTCTACATATCCACTACTATGAAGCACATGCAAGATACAGTATATGCTCCAACTGTTATCATAAACCCAGTTCAGCTAAGGAAACATGAAAGAACACTATCCACTTTCACTACAGTTGACTGTGTCTTTTCTTTTAATACCATAAGCACCGCATTGTTGTAAAGAAGCTTACTTATTTTGGTCTTATGCTTACTCTGCATCCACTATTTTAGCTCTCTGGCTATTGGCAATAAAGCACAGAGCTATATTTTTGAAATTCTTTTCCCAAGATATTAAGTAATTGGCAATGTTTTAAAAAATGTGCTTATCCCTTCTGTTGGTAAAACTGTTCCTTACATATGATTTTTATTATTATTGTTTTCTATTTCCTATTTTTATTGTTATAGATCTTAACTGATATTTTCAGTCATTCAAAGAATCCTTTAAGCTAAAATGAAATAACAAATGTTAAAAAAATAAACAGGCTTTTAGGTTACAAAAAGGATAAGTACTCTGTTGCCGTTCTTATGTTTTGGATGACCATTTACATCAGGTTTGAAAAATGGCCCTTGATGAAGAATTATGGGACTTGTACTCCAACCTGGGGATACCAGGTTGGCCACATTCAACTCATAGAAGGTTTCTATAGCAGGGGTGGGGAACCATGGCCCTTTTATGACTTATGGACTTCAACTCCCAGAATTCCTGAGCCAGCCTCTCAGGAATTCTGGGAGTTGAAATCCACAAGTCATAAAGGGGCCATCTTTCCCCACCTCTGCTCTATAACAAAATCACACTTTGTCTATTCAGTTGTTCTAATGTTGTGCAACTTAACCAATGGTTCAAAAATAAATTAGGTGGAATAATGAACAGAAAAAATGGCACATTAGAAAAAAAAATAACATAAAACAGTGCAAAGGTATTTAGAGAATCTCTTATTTAAACACCAAAGATATAATATCATTCAGATGTTTGTTCATGCCTAAAAGTCTAAATCTAATTTCAATTCCCTTTTGAAAAAATAATGTCCTTGTGTATCCGGCAAGGAGGCACTATTTCACTCCTCTCTCTTGCTGTAGATCTCCTGTGATCCCTTTTTTTAATGTTTCCAGAAGTAGTGCTGGCTCTAATTAGGCAATTTTCCTTCCATCTCCTTTTGTTGTTTTTCCCCCTACTGCAATCCATTGTTCACAGCCCATTACAAATTCCCTTGGATTCTTTACAAGCCATGAACAAGCCCGCAATGTAGCACAAGAACTCCAACTTGGAAAGCATTCTTTTAAACGTCTGGATTTACTCTCTTAAATCCAGCCTGAGCACATTTTCTTCATGAGTGTGAAGTTTAATCCAGAAGGCAATAAATAAAACAGAACAGCAATTAATTCTATAATTATTATATGATTATTGTTACTGTAATTTTAAGCATACGCACAGAAAATCTAATTAAAAGCCGATCCTGTCTGCATGTTTGGCGTTCGGGCAATTTAACATTTTGATATTAAAATAAAACATCATTACAGCTAAACTGAAGTTTTAGTGTACTTATATTTATAATATATGGGTGTTGCTTTTTATTTGTTTTACTGCAAAAGGAAATCAGTCTTTTTCTTTAACCCCTTGTGCTTTATAAAATCCTTTTTGTATTTTAATCTTATACCTATTCTTTCCTACAGCAATCCTCTGCCACAAATTAAACATAATAGAAATATTTACAAGGCAAATATAGTTTATTTTAAATTAGTCCTATACAACCCATATCTCAGTTTAATCTACATTTATTAAAATACATAGAGTAAATAAAAGGTTCAAATTTCTGGGGAAAAAACAGTAATTTATGCATGTAGATTCTATTCTGATAATATCAATGCTTTGATAATGAATTATCTATAAAATATTTATTCAAACTTAGTAAATTATATAAATTATCATTTCAACTAAATATTTCAAAGCAAAGCTTATATAAATTCACAGTTTTTCCAAGATACCAGTTCGGCCAGCTGCAGCCTTCACACTCACTCCATTGTGGAATCCTAATATATATATATATAATCTTTCAAATAAACTTTCTTGTATGCACGACAAAGGATTGCCAAAAGTATTAATACTGTTTTAAAAGATGCGGCTTGGAGGAGGTCAAAAAAAGGAAGCTCTGTACAAGAAAAAAATATTATAAGTCATACCGAATCAGATAAAAAATCTGTCACTTCCAGATTTAATTTCTGTAGTATTCAGTCAGATAGCTGTAGAAAATCCACTAGTGCAAATTAATGCCAAATAAGTTCTTATCACCTACCTTTCTGACTAGCCTAGAAAGGTATTATCACCAATAAAGGAGAATGTAGCAGCCCTTCTTTCAAATATGTTTTCTTAAATAATAGAATGATAGAGTTGGAAGGGACCTTGAAGATCTTCCAATCCAACCCCCTACGCAAGCAGGAGACTCTGTATTATTTCAATGGTTGTTCAATCTCTTCTTAAAAACCTTAAGAACCTCCACCGAAGTAATTATTTGCTTGTAAGCTGCCCAGAGGCATTGAGAATGAATGGGTGGTCATATAAATTTTCTAAATAAATAAATAAGTTTTATTTCCTTTCAATTATCCCCCCTTTTTTCTATTCTCATTCATCTAGTCCAGAGTTATTTCTTTTATATTACCTTATTGATTTATTTGCTCCAATATCTCCAATTAATTTTTTACCAGTAGTTTTGCCCATTTGTTCAGCCCAACTACAGATCATTTAGAAACAAATATTGAATACAAAATATCTACATTTTATCTACCCATTTTCACAAGTACTTTTAAAAACAATCTGAAAATTGAACTTCAAATGGAATAGATCTGTAAATGGAAAAATGAGAAACAGAAATTGTTGATTGCTAATTGTTACTTATTAATATTTTTCTTACTTCTAGTTGCAGAGAAAGTTGGATTTTTTGTTAAGAGAACTGGAAGGAAAGCTCAAAAGACCTGCTGAATCCAGCCAATGGGAAAAAGAAATGTCTGTGTGTCAGTCTTTTAGTGTCTAAAATTACTTTGTATAACGTCCAAATAGAAGAGACGGAATAACATTAAATAAAACAAGCTGCAGGTTATTCAGTGACTTTTTCGACAAACTGCAAGTAAAGCACATGATGGCTTAGCAGAGCAGATACAAGACTCAACTGTATTTTCTTCCAAATAGCTTGTGTCCATACGAAAAATGTTTATTCCAACATATATCAGCAACTGTAATGGGAATGTTATACATTTTACAGTTCTACAAACTAACATTCTGATCATTCCTCTTAGCCAAATATATAGTATGATTTTACAAGGTTAAGTTTAGCTTATAATATACATGTAACTAAATGCTCAACAATTATGACACATGGAGTGAAATCTTATGGCTCACTCAGAAGTCCTAGTGGATGCAATAGCATACAATGGGTTGTGTCTAGATAAAAAAACACAAGACTATTTTCTGAAATATTCTGTCCTAAACAGTAGCTATACTATTTAGATAATTTAAAAACTAAGGCGTGAACATGGGAAATCATGTGTGTTTGCACTCCCTCCAATATTCATGAAAAAATGCACAAGATGGTTGTACCAACACTGAAGCTCCAAGTTACAACTACAGCACAATCTCAGACTGCGTAGAAAGAAGAATTTTTCCTTGTCTGACTGAGAATTCAGTTATCTTCCAACTGATAAGTGATAAACTGATAAACAGAATGGTGTTAATTAATACATTTTTAAATCTACCCTTTGCTTATATTAATTAGCTCTAGCCGTGCATACTTTCAACACACTTTTTTCTATGGTAGAAAAAAATGGGACTTTAAGACACACTGTGTCACTGTATGAAAATACAATGGTCCATGAACACGAAACAGGAAAAAAAATAGTTTTTGCCATTATGCACCACAATCATACTTTATTCATAAGATATGATGAAAAAAATAGCTTAAATATACAGTTCTTCCAAAATTATTTCTTTTTTTTGTAAATATTTTATTAATTTCAAGTTTTACAATCATAAGTACTTAATAAACAACTCGGTGTCTGGGTTCCTTTATCATTCAGTGGTATATATTAACTTTCACTCAAAATATCCAATACTACACCATCCAGTATTTCCCTGATCCTCTCTTCTTCCAATAATAATCATTTTTCCCCACTATGCAAGTATAATTCTTACTGCTATTAATACCTATACATCTTCATCACATGTTTCTAATGTTATACATAGTGTCAGAAGATGTTTATAACATCTTCTCTAGCCAAATGTATCTCAAATGTATTTGCGATCAGAGTTCTCTTATTCAATCCGTATCCTGTTTTTTTCCTTTTTTTCCAATTTTAATTTCCTATCAATATTCAAAATAACTTTATCAATTATCATTTTTCTCATAATTAATTACATTTGGATAACTAAAAGCTTCCCTTATACCGACCCTCTTAGTATTTTCATCTTTCCCATCTTATCCTAGTTACAAATCACATCCTTCTATTTTATAATGGTCCTTTTATTTCTAACAATTGTCTATTCTTTTAATCATATTCAAACATTAATTAGATGGTATAATAATTTCAAGTTACGCTCATAGAGACACTAATGCTTACCTTTACCACACAAATTAGATAACCACGTGTACTGGGATTTTTAAAAAGTTCAAGAAAACTTTACCACCAAACATTCCTTCTTTAAGCTCTGAGTGGTTGAAAAATACGGCTGCAAGCTTTAATTGAGCTAATGAGCAGATTAATTAACTGAAGCTTTAGTAGAAGATTAAAATTGGCTTCTTGGTTTAACTGTGGGATGGTAGGGAATGAAACTCAGAAGTGCCAGAAGCATAGACTCTACAGTTTGCTCATACTTATATGCCAATTTTTTTATATGAAGTTACCATCATAAGCTGTTTAGAACTGTGAAAACACTTGCTATTAATACATCAAGATAATGAAGATTTCAATTATAAATACCATTCAATCCTTCTGCAATTCTTTTTCTCTCCACACAAATACAAACGTACAATTAAATGTTATTTTAAATAGATGGAGTTGAACATGCCATTTTGTAGATCTTCACTATTATATTCATTCCTGGTCTTACATAGAGCTTCCAGGTATCTTTAGTCTATAAAAAAATAGTTATGACCTTTCAGTAATGATAGGAATATGTTAAACTTAAATTAGTGGAAGGCCAAGTTGTTCCCAATTTTCCTAAACAAGATGTAACATAACACAGCCAGTAGAAGTTAATTTTGAATGCACTATTCATTTGTACAATTTATCAAAATATTCACAGGAAGAAAATAAAGACACGCTGCATATTTAACTGTAAATAAAGTTAAATTATTTACCTCATTATTTTAAATGAGACGGAGGGTGCTTTAATGTTTTGGAAGATGACATATAAGGAGTATTACTTGGGGAAAAAATCTAGGCAATTGTCCTCCTCATTGAAAATGTCAGAATATGAAAAACACATCTCTCACACCCACAACTGATGATATTCAGAAAGAATGAACTATATAAGAACAAGAATTTTTTCATATGGAGAGCTTGGCCTGTTCAGGTCAGTGAAGAACTGCGGGCCTTCAACATGAGTTCCGTATTAGCAAGCAGGGTGGTCTGGATAGTTGTCTTAGATTCAAAATCAGGTAAAGGGAAAGGAAGGCGTGCTATGATATCACCTCCAGACTAGCTTTAACATTCTAGTGTCATGGAAGTGAGCAAAATGTCTTTACAAAGGAGGGAAAAGTGAAAAGAAGTTTAATTTTCTTAAGCTTGTAAAGCTTAGCTTTGAAACATCAGCCCTGAATTGACATACACACAGCATCTGCCTAAATAGTTTGTAGCTGTATCATGGTAAAAATGTTCTTCCGCATTGCTTTGGTTACACTGGGAAATTCCGGCTTATTTAGAAGCATCCTTTGTATGTTTTCTCAAAATTACCTGTCGCCTTTAGGTTCACCTACTATATTTATCTTTATAGGAGTAAAGCTTATTATTTGCATGGCATTTAACTCCAAGCAGATGTCCCACTCAGGTTTACAATAAAATCATTTTTAGGTAACTTTATCAGTATGTGGATAAAATGGGGAAAAAATAAACCCGTATACTTGTACTATTTAAAAATAGTTTTGGTCACTAATTGAATTAGAAATTAGGCAGAGGTCCTGTTTACTATGAGGTTATAGCATAACATTTAAAGTACTCTTGATAGTTCTCTTATTGCAGTATCTATAGTGTAAGTATAGGATATACATTTTCAAAACTCCAGTCTTGACAAACATAGATTTTCATATGTTCTGTAGTATTGGGGCAGAATGAATTATTAATTTACAAAGTCAATAAGTAAATGAAAACATGAAAATGATTATATTAATAAATTTACTACATGACTTTTATCTTTTAGAAATATTTGTACATTTTCCCCAAAGTTATTATATAAACTGAACATTTCATTCTGTTGCAGATGGCAGCATTAGCCAGAAAAGTACACATTTGGATATGAAAACTGATTCAGAATAAGACAGCTAGTCATGACACTATACACTTTTAAGTCATAAAAATAAATGACAAATTAATAATGTGTGTGTACACACACACACATATACATATACACACACACACACACAACACATACATACACAAACATAGATATACAGATCTGCATTGATATATGTAAGTGAAAAATTATGATGGTACCAACTCCTGGGCAAAGTTATTTCTGAAGCCATACAAATATTATCCCGTAAATCCAAAGAAAATAGTTATCTTCTTGTCTTGCTTTTCAGTTTGCAATTTATAAAGACAACCCAACCCAACAGATAATATTTCAGGGGCGCCAGGCTAAAACAGGAAAAAATCCTCTGTGAAGAATGCATAGATCTGCCCCGCCCAGCACATTTGGTGATTTTTGGGCAACTGCCCCTCTCTGTCTTTCCACATACACAGCACGGTTTCCAAGACTACCGCTTCCCCTTCCATCATTCCATGTGAGAGAAGATGGGAAAAGTATCTTCCCTTTATTTTGCCATTGCTTGAAACAGGGAAAAAGTCTGCAAATAAACACCTTTTAGAACCCAACGCACTTCCCATTCCTGCAAATAACACGCTAGGCAGAAGATAAGCAAGATAACCCAGGTTCCTACAGTTAAGCTTCACACCACGAATGAGCAGATATGAGCCTGTGTGGTATTGCCCACAGATTCTTTAGTTATGCCAAGTGAATACATTAAAGAATTTAGCTGTACATTACCTCAGGGCACCCAGCTCGCAAACTTTGATGTTGTTTCATCTGCCCGTTCTATGACTGTTACCTTTTTTTTTTTTTTTGCCATAGTACCAATTAAAATAGTAAGATAACCACAAACATTTCTACCATGCCTCACCCCTCTTCTTCCTTTGCAATACTTGGGTTACCACCACCTTCAAAGCAGGTATTGGGAGAAACGGAGCAACTTCATAGGCCTTTTGAATTCTGAAAGTTAATACCACCTCTTGATAGTTACCATAAGTTTTTTTTTTAAATGCCTTGGAAGGTCTCAGAATAGTATATGTTTTCACAGGAGAGCAGCGTAAGGAAAAAAAAATAGATTCTTCATATCATATATCCTATTTTTATTATAAAGGTTTCATCAAAAGTTGCAAGGCTCACCTTTCTGCTCGTCTTTAAATACTGAATGCCCTTTAAACAGTGATACAGAAGATCCTGACAAAGGTACACTTCTTAAAGATCCACATAAGATGTGGGGAAGGTGATTAGCCTAGAGGATATTTAAGAAGAATTAGATAAATTTATGGAGCACAAATCAAACTATATCATTAGCTAGGAACTATAAACAGAAACTGCATGTTCAGAGGTAAAATGCTTGATAATGAATGCGTCAAAGGTTTATTACCTTGTATTTGTCCTAAAATCATTTTTTGAAGCAACAATATTACATTTTTCTTGATTTCAAGCCTGCTTGGTTTCAAGAATGAATACACACACACACACACACACACACACACACACACACACACACACATATACACCAGGTCAGAAACAACAGCTGTCAGTTAAAACAAATACTAGAAGATTGTAGTAACAACAGAATGAGATTCAAGAAGAAAAGTATGAAAGGACTATGTTTCAAGGCTTTCAACTCTGAAAGAGTTGTGTTGATAGTTTTGTTCAATGCCTAGAGTATTGGGTTATGTCTGTGTGTCTATATATGTGATTAATTAGAATCACAGAAAGGGTTTTTGTTTATCCTAACGACCCCCACCACAGCACTTTTGATATTACATAAATCACAGCCCTGAAAAGCTACTCACATACTGGAGCCCAATTCCAATATATAATGAGATATCAGCAAAGTTTTCAGCTTCCCAGATAAGGAAAAGTTGACTAAGAAATTAAGCTCAGCCTAACACATATACACACAAACGTTATTTCTTAAAAACTGTTGCAAATTGGCCTCCAACAGTTTTCAAGAGATTGCTGATTTAATTTCTTTTGCTTTCACAAATTATTTTTGAGCATACAAAAAAAACAAACCTACCTGTTCGCTGTCTACAAGGCAGATAGAAAGGGATAGGTGGATAGGTAGACAGACAGACAGACAAATAGTCACTGATCAGAAATAAAACAGTAAAACCCATGGTATAAAGTAAACAACATGATACACATAACCTGACACTGGCTCACTAACTTTATCACTGATGAGCAGGGAACTTAGGGAGTTCTTTATTGACTTAAGATGTATGACAATTGTTTTTATGTATATCTGGATGTATCATCAAAGCTAACACCAGTTAGAGCATAGGAAAATTCAAAGAAGCAGTGCAATATTGGAAGATGTGGACAGATCTGCCCATAGAATCACCAAGAGTCGAGCTCAACTGAATAGATAACATTACCATCATTATCTGGATGATATGAACCCTAAGACTTTCATGACTACTACTTCAAAGACCATGTTCTATAATGGATTGGATGACAGAGACCCAAGCTCAAGTCTACAGATACATAATTATGAACAACCAATCTCACAGGATTGTTGGGGGGGGGGAGGGAAATGAAGGAGGGTGCTATGTATGTCATTAGACCTCTCCTAGTGAAATCTAAGACTAACAAATAAATGAACAGAACGTTTCCAGTTAGTTGTAATGGGAGCAAAAGATTTTGTATCTCTTTGCTGACATCTAGTGGTCATGAGATTTTTGCAACCCAGAGCTGGTAATTCTAACTTACATGAACTTTATTTATTTTTTATTATGTGGTGTTGTCCCAGATGTAAGTTAATAACATCCAAAGTGCTATCTATGCGTTTGTATATATGTGTGTTTTAATGTCCCAGCCAATGATTCTCCTGATGGGTAGCTATAACAACAATCTCTTTGAACATCAAAGGAACCCTCCTTAGTTTGCGTAAGAATTCCAGTTTATTACTTTATAAGGGTGGGGTTTATTTTTCTTTTCTGTTCATTTGGGACATTGCAATACACTAATACATAGCTTTAGGGCAGCATTGAAAAGTAAGAGCAACACGTTTTGTTACATTTGGGGTATTTTGTTGTGATTTATATAATACAGTAGGTTACTTCAGCTTTGCTACTTTAATTACTTATGTGTTGTTTGGGGATACAAAATATTTTCAATATAAAAGTATTCCTATATTTTTCTGATAATTTTTACTACTAATTTGAATTCCTTTATTCCAATAAAAATATGAATTGGAAGAAATTATAAAACAGTAGTCTTTGAACTCATTACAATAATTAATAATGCTAAATTATTTTTATCATAATTCTACATGTTTCCAGTCTGCATATTAGGAAGATTTGCAATACAAGAACCATTTTGCTCATTATTCATTAAGATAAAGGTACATTTTTGAGATAATCCCTAACAGGATTGTTAATATTTTAGGTCATCTTACTGCCATTTTCAAAAACCAAATTTAAAAGTCTTGAATTACAACTAACACTAAAACATGTATGAAATTATTCCAAGTCTACAGTACTTTTTAAAGATAGGCAATGAGTATAGTTAAGGTAGATATCAGATATTTACAAGAACTTTGAAATAAAGAGGTGGAATATTGAATATTAATAGTGCAATAGTTTAGGTACATAAAGAATATTAAGTTAAGATGATACTAATTCAATAAAATGTTTTTCTCATGTTTGTTGGGCACCTGCAACGATCAGGACAATCACTAGATGGCACAAAAGAATACAGGAACTAGCCTTTGCTATTATCCAAATTCATTTGGATTTCTGCACCTCTATTCTGGTAGCCCTAAGTAAGCTCTGTATTAAGTAAGCCCTGTATTAAGTAAGCCCTGTATTATGTTTTTGGCAGTAGCATTGTCATTGTATGGCTGAACTGTCAACAATTCAGCCATACATTTACATATCATTTACTGTATATTACTGTGCAGAATAATTTAGATCTGCCTGATGCTTTTCCCCTCTTAATCCTCTCTACTATCATATGTCTTAGTTAATGGGTACCTAGTGATGTACGAAATGAAAATAACTGCATTTATATACTACTTTTCATCTGTAAACAACTGAGATTCTCCTCAGGTTATAAGTGGTCCTTAATTTGATGACCATTTGAAATTACACTGGTGGAGAAAAAGTTACTTGCAACTGGTCCTCACAATTAATTTCGTTGTGTGTTACACAATGACAATAAGGATGTTCTATTCTATTCTATTCTATTCTATTCTATTCTATTCTATTCTATATCCTCACGGTCTTGTGATCAAAATCCAGGTGCTTGGCAACCAGCATGAATTTACAATGGTTACAATGTCCCAGGATCACATGATCGCTATTTGTGACTTTCCCAGAAGGTTTCAAAAAACAAAGTGAACCGAGAAAACTGGATTCGCTTAACCACCATGTGATTTGCTTAACCACCATGTGTTTTTCCTAACCACCATGTGATTCACTTAACCACCATGTGATTCGCTTAACCACCATGTGATTTGCTTAACCACCACAGTGACTATAACAACAAAAAAAGCATAAAATCAAGCACAACTCAGTTAATTACCATGATAGAAATGCTGCCAATTGTTGAGGATTACCTGTAACTATATAATATAGAGACTAACATCTAAATCATTCTAAAATGTAAATGTAATTCCAGTCTCAGTATTTAACTGCAATGGAGAACACTGGCTTTATTTCTAATCCACTTAGCAGCACATAAATGAACGAACAGTAATGCTCTGTTCTTCATTACAAAATGTCATAAGGGGAGAGAAAGATTCTGGAGAAGCCATGGAAGGAAAGCCTACGCTGAATTCTTTGTTTGACAGCAGCTGTCAGTTCCCCAGGTTCCCACCCATGTCCTGAACACATAGTTATTTTGCACACACAAAGGGCAAACACCGAAAGAAAAGGCAACCTTTGTGTTTCCATATGACTGTCAGCAGCCACTTGCAAAACAGCCATTTCTGTCTCTCCCAGATGAATCAGGTGCCTCTTTCTCACTCACCTGCCTGATCCTTGAAAGCAAAACTATCCAAAAATGAAGACGTCACCGCAAGGAGAATCTAAAAAAAAAATACTGGAAGTCATATCTGCTACTTACCACTGTACAACCTAGTGCAGATACGAGTTGCTTTAACAAGAGTGGTGAGTAGTCTGCACTCATGTTGGACTACAACATGACAAAAAAGATGTTGAGACTTTAGAAAAAGTGCAGAGAAGAGCAACTAAGATGATTAAAGGCCTGGAGACTAAAACATACGAAGAATGGTTGCAGAAACTGGATATGGCTAATCCGAAGAAAAGACTTCCTAACAGTGAGAACAATAAACCAGTGGCTTGCCTTCAGATGTTGTGGGTGCTTCATCACTGGAGGTTTTTAAGAAAAGACTAGACGGCCACTTGTCTGAAATGGTATAGGGCCTCCTGCTTGAGCAGGGGATTGGACTATACGCTTCCAGCTGTATTCTGAATTGAATTGAAATAGATATGGACCTGGGCTTATGTTTAGGAATTTCTGCTGACTGCTCCATTCCCAAGTTCCTGTTTCTCCCAAAGCAGATAAGACAGAGTCAGAAAATAAACCAGAGGCAGAAAGTTTGAGTCCAGAAGAGAGAAAAATAATGATCAAAGATAATGGTCTGACCCATTTCTCATTTCTGTCCTTCCATCATATTAATCCTAAATGTGTACTTTGATCCTCCTGTCCTATTTCAAATTAAACCCATTTTTATTCTGAGGTACAACTAATGCACTTTAAAGCTCTATTTTCCCCCCAGTCGGGATACATTTAAAATATTTATAGAAAGAATATTATTCTTTAGAAATAATTGGGAGGGCACACTGATAGTTTTTAAGTGCAATATATAGTAGTTGTGAAGGAGTTATTTCTAGAATTATTTTTACAAAACTGTTAAATAAGATCCCTGGCAGAGATAAAGTAATGAAAAAGAAGGAGACGCTGCCCATGGAAAAGATTCAGGAAATCAGTGAAAACCCCAAAACATTGGTTTTCTGAATTTAGGAAGTGCAATCTTATTAAAAGGCACACATAGAAGAAAAAAAACTAAATATTTTACAAGACAAAACCATACAGACATGACTTAATAGAGAACTGATTATCTTTGAGAGCATCAAACCACCATTGTAGTAAGCTCATTAAATTCGAAATAGCAAATATTCAGCAACAGGTAGTAGAAGAGAGGAAAATTGTTTGGAATGAGGTGTTTGAGAAGATATGTAAATATCTTGTACTAAAAGACAAGGGTGATGCCCTTGCATGTTGCAAGATGACATTACAGGATTATCAGAGATCAGACAACAGAAATAGCATTTTTATTTACTTGGTGTCAAGTGTGATACTGCTTTTTGAAACAGCTTACAATTTCAGCTGCAAGTATCAAAGTCATCTGGGATCAAACTTCATTTATACATAACAGAAGGGAAGCATTTTTTTTCTTGAATTAGACCATTTCAGAAATCATATAGGTGCATATAGTGAGGGGCAGGTCATGTGATTCCCCACTCATCCCCAATACCCCTAGCAAATGCTTTCACGTGGGCTGGATACCACTGCTTTTAAAAATCTTATCAGATGCATCTGTTAGTTCGGATATTCTGCTGGTCTTGTCTGCAGTTCTTCCTTGCTGCATATAGGCCTAGTGGAACACACACATTCAGCCACTTCAGCCTAGATAATGTATACTTAATCTTTAA
>NW_015386803.1:272514-343454 GCF_001527695.2 Protobothrops mucrosquamatus
GTGATATATCTTGATAGATGGCATGCAAGCTTCTTAATACAAAACATAATAAGAAAGAGGGAAATGCTTCCTTAACATTTCACTTTCATGCCAAACTTTTTAGACAAAAACGCCCTGCATTTTTTAACATTGCTCTTGCACAACTCTGCAAAATGTTATTACACTGTAAATGCATACCATTTACTCTATCTGTTTCACTTATGGTCACAAGCTAATAATTTTTCCCCCTCTCTCTGAAATTTCCACAAGCTGCTTGGCACATGTGCACAGCAAATGGAATATGAACTTCACTTAACAGCCTCATTTATTCCTGATGGTTTAAATTATTTCATCACAATTAATGACACCTCCCCCAGCTTCCTGTGTAGTGCTGCCAGATGTTCAGAGACCACAAAGCCACTCGATTCTTTGATGGCTTGTGACAAGTTGTCCTCTGAAGGACATTCCCTAGGTGCTGGTTCCAGATGACACCCTCTACTGTTTCATATCTCTCACTAACTCCCTGAGTCACAATGGCAAGAGGTGTAGGGAAGCGTGAGGAACCCAGAATTGCTTTATTAAGGCTGTATTATGTGGAGTGTTTTGAATAGGAAGGAACTCCTGCCTCGTGGGACAGGGACTTCAGACTTCCAGGGAGAGCACAGAGCCAACCATTGTTGTTGACCTTCAATTATTCTACTTTTTATCACCTCATCCACTGTGTGCTTAGAAGGAAAAGTGATTTCAGAATAGGCTGCTCATCCTCAAATCACAGAGACACCCCCCCCACTCGAACATTTTCAGTGTGCTGTGACTTCAATAATTCACCATTCCAGCACATAAACATTGAATGATCAAGCTATGATTTATACTCCAGGGAATTTACAGTATGTTATGTTATTCTGAAGGGGCTACTGCCGAAAAAGAAATAGTCCCAGGTGCATATTGGGATTCTTCCTATGTTCTTGGCGCTTGCATGAAACATTCTAATGTGTGAAGCAACTACTCCAAATGACACTCATTCTCCCAACAATAATAATTTAAAAAATCAATCAAATATCTGATACTATGCTATCCTACAATACCACACCACACTTGATCTCTTCTCTGCCTATCCTGAAGTTTTTAAGATCCATGACAAGAATATTTTCTCCTTTTCATCAAATAAAAAAAAGCAAGTAACATGCATTTATATAAAACTAGAGAAATATCTATGGTCTGTTCCATTAACTGTTATCAGAACACAGGGCAGTTCCTCTAACTCTTCCCTAAAATTATAAATGTGGCAGAAAATAGAAGACGGTTTTGCTCAGCCAAACTTAAAGAAAAACCCAGAGGCCTAATAAGCAGACTAAAAATAAAATGCAATTTAAAAAAAAAATATTTTACATACAAATTTGAATGGTAAAACCGGGCTACTCATATTGCTAAAAATAATTATCTTTGGAACAATAGCAACAAAAAAAACTATTTTAAACCAGGAAAGTCTTTATTCTACTCCTCATCAATGTTTAGAAATTTTTGTTACCTTTTTAGTTTGGCTAAGCTTTTATTATAATTTGTCCAATACAATTTGCCCAGTCCTTAACTTATATCCATTTGTTTAATTGTTTAATGACAGTTTAAGTTTACCTCAGAAAAAGTGACCCATCCTTAGAGTTACCACAGTCATGTGATCACAATTGAGGCACTTTGTAACCAGCTTGCGTTTACAATGATTACAGTATATTACAGTTACGTGATCATGATTTGCCACCTTCACAAATGGTTTCTGGCAAGCAAAGTCAACTGGGGAAGTTAGATTCACTTAACTCTGAGATTCATTTAATAACCATGAGGTTTGTTTAATGGCAGTAGTGATTAATTTAACAAACATGATAAAATTGAGTTTGGTCATGTGATGTCTCACTTAATAAGCACATCCCAGTTGTGATCATAAGTGAAGGACTAACTGTATTTCAACAGTCATTAAAAATAGCTTAGTAGAACTTACTAATAAACATGCTACGTTGGCAGGAGTTAAGAGTGTTTTGATAAGTCTGATAGCCATACAAACCAAGTTACATTACATTACATACTTCCAGTCATGTTTCGGATAGATGAGACCAACTAAAACAGAACTCCAAAGCTTGAGTTTTCCTCTAAGAACATGTTTATTTGTTACAAAGTATCGGCACGGTCAAAAGTGAAACCAAGTCTAAAGTTCCCTCCAAAATGTTTCATTATTACAAAGTTAAACTTCCCAACCCAGTACTATGCAATCAACTACAATTCCCAATAGAATAGTTTGGCGGGCTTTCTAACATAAGACTTAGCCCCAGTCTAACGAACAGAAATAACCTTGGTTCCCACAGGACAGAGAATTGTTTAGACTAGCATAAAGCTCCATATCCCTCCCCCCCATTCTTGTGACAACCGAAATGAGGAAGATGGCTTCAGCCAGGTCGTTGCAGAGTTGACACTTCCACAATAACATATAAAGTAAAGTAAAATGAAATGAAATGAACTCAGCTCGTTATCTAGAAGAATAGAATAGAATAGAATAGAATAGAATAGAATAGAATAGAATAGAATAGAATAGAATAGAATAGAATAGAATAGAATTATTGGCCAAGTGTAATTGGACACACAAGGAATTTGTCTCTGGTGCATAAACTCTCAGTGTACATACAAGCAACAAGTGATAAATCATTATAATCATAAAACACATTCATCATAAATCATAAGATACAACACTCAGTGATAGTCATAAGATACTAAATAAACAATCAATATAAATCATACTAGGATACTAAATAAAAACAATCAATATAAATCATAAGATACAAGCCACAAAGTTATAGTCATAAGAAGATAAAGAAATAGGTAATAGGAAAGATGAAAAGGGTAATAGTAATACACCCCTACTAGATAGTTTGACAGTGGGAATTAATTGTTTAGCAGAGTGATGGCATGGGGGGAAAAACTGTCCTTGTGTCTAGTTGTTTTGGCGTGCAATGCCCTATAGCGTCGTCCTGAGGGAAGAAGTTGAAATAGTTTATGTCCAGGATGTGAGGGGTGCATATATTAAAATAACAAAAAGTAAAATTAAATTAAATCAAACAAGACATTAAGTTTATTATCTAGATGCATATAATTAAATGTGTGTGTGTGTGTGTGTGTGTGTGTGTGTGTGTATTTCCACTATGCTGGAGATCTACAGGAGTCTATCTCTCAAAAAAGTTTTACCTGTTTGATATAGAGAGTCTGGATTGGTGGGGAAGGGATGTAGAAAAGGAGCATGAGTAAGCTTTAAACTCTCCTGTAGGGATAAATTGCTTGTGTGTCCCTGGCAGATGTGGAAAGCAGATGAAATGGGCAGGGGAGAATCAAATATCCCATCACTGCAGGTTTGCTGAGGAGAGAGAGCACTGCAAAGATCTCACATCTGGCAATCATTTGTCAATACCCAGGAAAAGAGCGGCAGGAAACCTTTTGGCTCTTGTGCAAGTTAAAAAAACAAAAACCATGCATCACGCACACATACTGCACTAATACAATGACTGCAACATTAGTTGTACTCGCCAAACTTTTCTCTTTTTAGAGAAAAGTATGTATGTATTCAATATGTATTTTTTTTTCTTGATTATGGTTTCTAAATGCAGTCGCTTGACTAGTTAACATTTCAGAGTGTATATATAACTTGGTTTTTCCCTTCCAAATGAATCCTAGGGCCTACATTTGAAAACCAGAATCATTCAAGCATTGCCTGGTACTTTTGGGTAGAGAATCTTAGGGTTCAATCAATAAGCAGAATTAAAATGAGAAACACTGCAGTATCTAAGGCAGTAATCTTCTGAACAAGTTTCAAATTTTAAAAGAGCAGATAAAAGAGAAATAGAGATGCTGATACCGCTGATAGATCAGGAGTATCAAGAATCAGCTAATTCAGGAAACAGAGAGATCTCTTAGGAGAAATAAGAATTCCACTGGGAGTGAATTTGGAAGTTTGGGATCTGAAGCAGTACAACTCCTTATTTTTGTTGCTTTTAGATTAAAATTTTATACTAGAGAAATATAATTAAACACTTACTAGCATTCTTTACTTTTTGCCCATGCAAAGCTCCACCCCCCCTTTTTTAATGGAAAGTATATTACGGAAATGTTTATACCCACACAGACTTACGCACAAAGAGGGAGCAATTTCTATGTTTTAAAATCTTTCTTTTTGTTCATCTGACAAATCCATAAATTATGGATAGATACAAACCTTTTGCACATTATGAGAAATATATAGTTATATACTTTTCTAGAATTAAAAAATCCTACAATAAAGAAGTCACCTCTAAATTATGTCTTGCTAATACCAAAATGGATTTTCAAACTATTTGCACTTTCTCTACTCTGTCCGTTTTAAAATTTCTGGGGGGAAAAAAGATATAATATACTAAGAGTTTCTTTATTTATTAAATTTGTATATTTGGCTATTTTTTCACTCACTATGTCTAAAGAGAGCAGTATCTTCATTGAGTATATCTGTCTGTGTATACATATTTATTTTCAAGAAAAGTTTTTGATTTTCAGAATTATAGAGCTAATAGCAGTAAGATTTTCCACACTTACTTTGTACCTATAAGATTTGCATACAAAAATACCTAACATATAGTACTCTCATTCTCAGCATGGAGAAAATAAAGATGATGATCACTCATAATGATTATGTGGAAAGTTAAGCAATCTTAAGAGAAAATGTACCTTAGATTAATTCTGTGAAAGAAATATGTTGACTGTTGAATTAGCTGGCAAAATCATAATAGCTAGAATCTATTAGGGACGATATATTTTCCAAATAATTAATTACTATGAAAATTCCATTACAGCCAGAATAGTTAAATAATTACAGTAAGCAGTATCTCATCTAAACATTATGGATATTTGTATTTGTACTCCAATATATCTAAGGGAGAATAGATAGCAATACCAGGATAGCAATTCCTCCCTTAGAAATATCATAATGTATTTCATAGAAATATTGGAGTATTGCTGATTCATCCCCTTTTTTTCAATAAGTGATCTAAACATTCTTGTGGTGGAATCTATCAAATTAAAGTGGAATTTAATATTATTAACTAAACAAATAATAAGGATTAATTGCAAGAGACTGAATACAAGTAAGAGGAAACTATTCTATCAAAAATCTGTTTTACAGCCATGTTAGTATTCTTAGATCTGAACATGCAATATTCCCACTGATCATGCAAAATTTTAAGTATCCAAATAAAAGCATGCTTTTCACCATTTTTAACTCAGATAACACTAGATTATACCAGATTTCCATCTGAAATAACTATGTTGCCCTAATCAAATATTGACAAAATTAAAATGGATAAAAGCAGTTATCTGATCAAATAGATGTGGTTGGGAAGAACAAGAGTTATTTATGTGTTATCCTTTAATTAAATCCTGTTTTCCTATCCATTATTTTAAACATCAAGTTTTGGCAACAATTAATTTTATGTTGGTGAGTTTGCAAGACGTATCTGTTACATTCACACTTTACATTTTTGAGTGAGCATTTTACATTACTTTTTTTAGTGTTAAATTCTCATTGTTAAAAAATTACTTAAGAAATTAATGTACACATTAGCCACTTCCCAACACAAGCAAATTAACAACTCTAACCTTATGAAAAATGTATCAAATTGTCTTTGACTTTACAAAAAAACAAATTAGAATGTCGTGGTCAATTAAATATTTGAATATGTTAATTCATTAAATATTGTAGTTAAATTGAGCAAGGAATTTTGGTGGCCTTCTAGCATTCTAATATCACAGAATACCAGTAAAGAACCCTTTTCCTGAACCACAATTACAAGCATTTATTCATGCAAATTTTCATACAAATTGCTACCATATTTGTTTTGCCATTATATAAACATATATTAATATAAACAAATTATTTCATGTACTGCAGTGCATATGCAACTATCTAAAGCCCTATAAATAATGCCAAGGTCTTGCTCCACTTAATTCCATGGCTGGGACATCTTTCAGGGGGATTAAGGACCCAATGTCATTTTGAGGATGGGTTTTGGATTCCATGCAAAAATTGATGGGGGGGGGGGGTAGAAGAGTATGTGTGGTTACATTGTTCACTGCATCCTTCTGTAATTTCTGTTTCCACATGGATTCTGACTCCTTGTAATTCTCAACTAGAATAAATAGAGATTCTAACTCATCTGGAAGACATCATGTTGCAGAACTATACTTGAAAGTTTCATTACTTTCTTTTCTTGCAGCTGACAACCTCTAAGATTATGTTGATTTTCTTGACAGTATAACCCAACCTTCCAGGACTAAAGGTGGCATTCAGAAACCTTACTTGTTATCAAATAATCATTTTAATATAATAAATTAGAACTCGGTACATATTGGTTAATATCAAAGGAACTCTCTTCAGTATTAAATGAATGAACGGAGCAATAAAAAGAAATTTGGTTTTTTGTCCTATCTATTACTTTTTTAAGAGTATGGAACTAGGTCTCTGCTGGGAGATGTTATACTTCCTGGTTTTAAAGGTTATTGCAAGAACTACAATAAGGTGGAAATGCCTACTACAGGGTGACTTTGCAATGTAAAGCAGGTAATTAAGATACAGACATAGTTCAGGCATGCATCATCATTCAGTATTACCCATAGTTTATGTGCAATGTGTTCGGTCACATTGATGGCAACATAGCAGATAGTTACAAGCTGAACACTGAGAACATGATAAAAGCTGGTCTTAATGTTTAAAAATACAAATATAATGAACTACATGATGCCAATGAGAGGCAATGAATGAAAAAGTGAGAGAAAGGACTATAGCAAGACTGAGTTGAGATCCAGAAATCCCCCAAAACTGAACTTAATTGCAAAGCTACAGCCATTATAGTTTTGAAAAGTATAAGAGTTTTGATACCAGGTAAGATCTGTTTCCCTTCTGCCTTTGTTCCTATACCCCAAATGATTGTTCTGTACTTTGACTTCCTCTATTTGAACCTTTTATTTATTGCCCAAGAAGATGGGAATTGTAATTTCATAACTGATGAAAGGGTAAGAAAGAAAACTTTCTTCTTAATTTAATCCTGGGCGAACATGTGTCACATAGGTTGCAGTACCAAGCTGATCTAGGCTGATCTTGAAAACTCAAGAAGACTTGGATCTGATTAACATTTGGAAGGGAGACCACCAGGAAATAAAAGAGCTAGCCTATAGTATGCCCAAGTATCCTGGCATCAAGCCATTGCAAGCCACTTGCAGGTCAAGGAAAGAATCAGCTTGATCCAAAGAAAAAAATATTTTTAAAATTTTTAAAATTTTTAAAAATTATTTTTAAACCTCATATATAATAAATGTGGAGTTTCCTTTCCCACATTCCTCTTTGAGCGAATGAAAATGAATTGTAATAGCTAAGTGGAATAGGGCAACCCTCTCCCCCCATTCATGCCCCTATTTCTCCTGACTTAGTCTTTTTGTAGCTATTGCCATTTTTTTTGATACATTGTGTTTCCATTATGTCCAGTGCTCTTACAATAAAGTGACTTTTCAAGAAATCATCTACTTATGCACAAGCTTCCCTGGTCAATCTCTCCTCATAAAGTGGCATGGCACAGCTTATTCAGCTGCTACTTCCCAGAACCCTCCTTCCAAGTGGGTAGCCACCCTATTGACCCTTTCCAATGGCAGCATCTCTAGCACAGGGGTCTTCAAACTTGGCCCTTTTATGACTTGTGGACTTCAACTCCCAGAATTCCTCAGCCAGGCACACTGGTTGAGGAATTCTGGGAGTTGAAGTCCACAAGTCATAAAAGGGCCAAGTTTGAAGACCCCCACTTTAGCACATCAAATAGCTCTGAACACTTCCTTCTAACATCTAGCAAGAAGTCTTCTCCCTTAATACCTGCTCTTAAGGATTGTTCAAAGGTACCTCAAGGAATACTTTGCAATGCAAGGTCCCCTGTACCAAACACTTATTTCCAACAACTTTTTAAAGCAACTGCATCTTTCATTAGGTTCCCAAGGTTCATCTGAATTGTCCTTAGTTGCACATGCATATGGAATGTAGAGCCACTCCATTCTGCAGTAGACAAAGTGAAGAAATTGATTCTGAAGCAGTTTTGCCCAAGAGGTATGGCTACTTTATTCGTTCAGTCAATCAATCAATGGATTTGAGTGCTAGGTACTCTCCTACTGTTTGTGATCGCTATCTTTTTGGATGGAGTACTGCTTTGCCTCACAGAACAACTTTAATTAAGCTTGAGAATCATATGAATGTGGTACCACAGCCCTATAATCTAGAGATCTCTTTACAGGAGAGATGGGCAGCATAAAATTTTACTAAATAAATAAATAAACAAGAGAAAATTAGAGATATCAATAGAAACAAAATGCTTGAAGCACACTTTTCAGCTTTTTCATTTCCTTTATTTGACCTGTAATTTTTTTTACCTATCAATACAGTATTAGCTGCGATATTCTCATCAGAGTAAACTTTATTACCAAACCAATAAACTCTGTGTGGTATTCTGCGGATGTCTTTCCACACTAGAGGTATTTCTTATCCTAGTCTTATTGCTATTATTCATATCTCTCTTTCGACAACACACTTCGAGGAAGCACAAACAGTTTCCACCCAAAGAGAAAACACTACAAATTCCTTGAACTTTGAAGAATCAGATTACAGAATTATCTATGTCACATCATTAAGTGACACCTAAGCTGTAAATTTAAATTTAAGAATGTTTAAAAGATTGGGAAATGTAGTTATTGAAAGAAATGCTTGCGAAAAAGCCTGAACCCTGGGCTACTTTGGGAAGCGTCAATTTCTTTTCTCCAATGCTTTGCTTCTGCCTTTGATTAATTCTGATTAATATTCTGTTTTGACAGGGGTTGAGGGAAGAAATGCGTCAAGTGCTTGGCTGACCATAACATAAGCAGCAATGTCACAATGTGACCATTCTTTATCAAGCTCCTAGAAACATAATTTTCTGTCGTGCCTCATCTAGAGTCCCCTGGGGGCCTTCAAAGTGAGCTAAAATTCTTTGGGAAAACAAATTATTAGCATTTGGTGATACTGGCCATATCAGTGCAATATCACGGGCAAATATCAACTATGCTTCTTTTTCAATCTCCCCTTTATATCATTAGACTGTACATCTTATACCACATTTTATTTACTTACTTACTTATATATGTAAATAACTCAAGATGGAGAGCATACCTCCATCTTCTTCCTTTTCCATACAACAGGAATTCTGTAAACCGAGTTGGACTGAAAGAGAGTCACTGGCCCAAAGTCACCAAGTTAGTTTTTATGCCTGAGGTAGCAAGCCATGATTATTCATCCTGTGTGAAGTTTCAAATGCTGTAAATGCTTAAGATTTTCAATATTTTCAAAAACTGGGTAGAAATTAAACTTGCATTAGCTTTAATTAATGGATTTCTACCTGGCTTTATCTTGGCAATGTTCTTCTGCATTACAGCTAGCATAGATTATCATCATAACTTCTTTTTCTTGATAATGAGATATTATTATTTTTTTAAAAAAATACAGTCGTGGGTGGAAAGATTCTGAAGACTCATTTTTGCCTCTCTTATTTTTCCATGTTCAATAGATAAAAGGCAATACAGATTGAAACTTATAATTATATAAGTTTGGTATAAGTTATATACCAAAATATAATTTGATGCCAGGTGCATGAAATATATTATACTATTCTATGTTTACATCACATTGTGATATTTCAAACATTTGGGCCATCTGAAACTAAAGAATATGTGTTAACCAGTACTAATTTACATCATGTAAAACAGTATAAGGATTGACATATTTCAGCTTTCATTGGGGTAATGTTTCTTTGATCAGAAAACATATCTGTTATGTTAAACCTGTGGAAGGAAGGAAGGAAGGAAGGAAGGAAGGAAGGAAGGAAGGAAGGAAGGAAGGAAGGAAGGAAGGAAGGAAGGAAGGAAGGACACAATTTGAAGCAAATGGTAAATATATTTGCAGAATTTTTAGTTCTTTAATATTTGGATTAGATTGCACACGTTGCTTACTGACATGTTATTATTGTTTAGATTTAAACAAAATATTATAGATGAAATCAATGTCTATGATTTTATTTTCAATTTTATGTTCAAGTAGTTGTAGAGAATCAGACTGGAGAAACATAGTTTTCTTCCATTTGAGCAGACCCATCAAACTTACCAAGAAAATAGTTTGAATGATCATATACAAATATTTTAATGGAATGGAAAAAGGAAGAAGAAACAGAGGAATCATTCCTTTCTTAAAATAAGGTGTCCATATTCAACATTAATTTTTAATAATAATATTGAAAGGCACATATAACTGGAAGAGATTTCAGTCCTATATTAGGTCATCTGGAAATAAACTTCATTTTGAACAGCTGCGCTAATGGCTGATTAAAACTGGACAGACTGAGCTGCAAACATTAAAACGTACACTGGCACAGCTTGGAAGATACATATAAATATATAACTGCCTAGTGTCATAAAATTCACAAGGACAGCTTCATGTCTTCTGCCACTTAAAGATCAAAAGCCTAGAGAAAGCACCCAATTATCATATGTACATCAAGGAGTTCAAGTTCAATTAAACAAAGATGCTCTAGGGTTTTTGGCACATTTACTGCTTACATCAAAAAAAAAATTCAATTGCACTTGGCAAATTTATATTTTTACACTATGAAAGAGTAAGTCTTTAAAAAGCAAGCCTATGAATTAATTTTCTACGCACTAAAAATATAGAAAACGCAACACAATACAAGGAAAGCTGCAGGCATGTGAAGGGAGACACAATGATGGAATTACAAAAAGGATTGCCTTTAAAAAGTTTCATTTGTTTAGAATGGGTCTTCTGTGAAGCGACTAAGGATCCGGAAAAGAGAGTTACATAAAATTTATCTGTAATATAAGAAAGAAAAACCCCCCCCACACACACACATACCACCAGCACTTTATTTGTATGTAATACATTCGCTGATAGATGTATTAGATGTGCTGTAATTCTGTTCCCATTGTAATACTTTCTTCCTTTCTTGGTTAACTTGGAAAGCACGTGGAAGAATTGCATGCCACTAACAGTTTCTGTTGGCAATCACAGATGAAATGTGAAGGCGATAAAGTTTTGCAATTGCTCTTAACTGACACCCATCTACCCCCAGATTCATCAGCACTGGTACTCAGGCTTATTTGGCTTTGGAAATGTTTATATTAAGTAACCAGAGAATATAGTGTCTCTCTTGTTCTATAAATATACAAAACGGCTTTGCTAAAAAAATATCCTAGAAACAGAAGAAACCTTCCTTTTAAGGGGAAATCTTGGTAATTTAGAGCATATTTTAAGACAGGAATTATCATACTATCATCACAGGTAAACAGGATGCTGACCTTTTGTGTAAAAGTATGAAACAGCTGTTGAAGGCAACGTGGAAAAAAGCTGATAAAATTGGCAGTTTTCAGACAGACAGACAGACAGACAGACAGACAGACAGATGGGTCTCTTTATTCAGCAATAACTATTGTGTGTTGTTCTGTCCATTTTCTTCTTCTTTAAACGTTCTGATACATTGTGCTCATCATGAAATAAAAAATAGGAACCTGAAATTTTATACATATATATCCGTGCGACACCTTTAAAAGATTACAAACTTTGAGAAAATTGGGAAAAGATATGGCTATTTAGTTATATCCTTGAAGCCTAGATGCTGGGAATTCAGGTCCTTTTTAAAATTTGAGAAAAGAAAAACAGACATTTACATACACTGTGGTCCAGTTAGATTAGGTATAGTTAATGTTTGGAGGTTCAGGGGCTACCAGAAGGTGTGGGATTGAATTTTGCAGATTTTAAAAAAAAAGAGTTTTAAGATGAAAATTCAGTATCGAGAATTTCAGGCAGGAGATATTGCTTTGCAAAATTTTGGAAGACCTTCCATTTCTTAATTCCTGCGCACTAACAAGCCCCTTTTTCTATTCACCAGGACTTTGTCTTATTGTCTCCAGATTTGTAGTAGATTTCTTAGGCAACTTTATCAAATAAACCATCAACCTTCCAACCAGTTTCAGATTAGTTTCAAAATGCCTATTAAGAGAAATCTGTCCTCCCTTCTAGCTAGTTATCTTGCTTGTTAATTAATACTATTTAAATGCCTCCCCAATTAAAGACGTAATCCTTCTAGTTACTTTCACAATCCCTGAAAATAACAATTTGGCTTGATTTTCTCTGCCTATATAAGCAGTTTGCCTCAGGGCTGAAGGTCACCACTTTTGTTTCCCATCTTGCACAGAGGGTAGAAACTGCTAAAAAAAAAGGCACCTGACTGAAAAACTGTAGGATCATGCCATCGTTTCTGCTTTCACTGGGAATACACCTAAAGAATTTTGTCTTTAGTTATAGTTTTTGCCTTGGATTCATTCATTCATTCATTCATTCATTCATTCATTCATTCATTCATTCATTCATTCATTCATTCATTCGTGTTAGAAAATGAGCAGATAAAGTTTACAGCATATATTGTAAATATGGGGTTACACAATACATTTATTTTCCTTTCTGTAGGAAATGGGTTAAGCAATTTTTGTTAGTACTGAAGTTGCTGTTGCTCAGGGCCAGGACAACCTCTAGCACAATCTAGGACATGGGTGTCAAACTCGCGATGCCACGTGACATGTCGCGACTTTCCCCCATTGCCGGCAATAGGGTGGCCACAGTTTTAGCGGGACGCATCCGGCCGGCAGTCTAACACCCCTGATCTAGGAGCTTTAATCAATGGTATAAATCAGAAGGAAAGATGTGCTAACAATACAAGAATCCCTTTTCATATAAGACGTGTTTTTATAGAAAATTTATGGCAGCAAAATCCTTGTTGGTTCCCCCCCCTTTTCCCCCCAGTGCAAAGGGACAGAAAGTCACCTCTTTGTGAATATGGGGCTGCCTGCATTTGCTCACTGGACTGGTAACTGCCAATCCATTATCAATGTGAGAAATAACACATCCATATTTGTATTTTCAGGTGGTCCTCAACCTACAAACACAATTGAGTCCAAAATTTCTATTGCTAAGTGAGACAGTTGTTAAGTGAGTTTTGCCCCCATTTTATGACCCTTCTTGCCACATTTGTTAAGTGAATCACTGTAGTTGTTAAGTTAGCAACACGGTTATTAAGTGAATCTGGCTTCCCCATTGGCTTTGATTGTCAGAAGTTCACAAAATCTGATCACATGACTCCGGGATACTGCAACCGTCATAAATGTGAGTCAGTTACCCAGCAGCTAAATTCTGATCATATGACCATGGGGATGCTGCAATGATTGTAAGTGTGAAAAATGGTCATAAGTCACTTTTTCAGTGCCATTGTAACTTCAAACGGTCACTAAATGAATGATTGTAAGTTGAGCTCTACCTGTATAGTGGGACTGGAGAAAAATCCAGATATCCACAAGATGCAAGCAAATAAATAGAGATATGTAACTGTTTGGAATTGTTGGAGATAGCAGCCCAACTTTTTAAAATACTGTGTGTTTTTTATTGTAACATTTCATCGGGGGCATCTTTGTAAACTGCAATGTTATTCTATTATTCTGTTTGAATTTCTTTTGGCCTTATCTCTCTTCAGTTTAAAATCTGACCTGGAACATTTAATATAAACTATGGGTGAAGAGACCATTACTTTTAAATTCAAAATAGTGTTCTGGGCTTAGCAAAGTCTTTATAGCTTATGCTAAGCTATATTATGGTATTAAACACTTAGATTCCTATTTGCTACCTTTTAAAAACACATGAAACTGTAATTAGCTTAATACTATCATCTGAAACTAAAAGGGTTTTTTTTTAATTATAGAATACATGGAGAGACTCATATACAGTATATGGTAATGATAGCAGAAACACTATATGATCAGTACAGAAGGATAATATGGTCCTCTATTTAATTATGACTCATTACTTTAGAGTTCTCAGGAAATTTAAGGTGTTCTCTTCCACTTCTATTATCTCTTCCACTGTTTACTGAAATCTCTTTGCTGCCTTTCACACTGATAAAATTAAAACAAAAAATGTTTCTTCTGGTATGACAAAAATATTAGATAGCTAATTAGATTTGGCTTTGTGACAACATTACAAAGTCAGTTCAGAGCTCAAGATTTCTTTTTGCCTCTCTTAATAGGAAACTATGCAGTCAATTAATTTTGGCTACTATTACATTAAACAATTCATAATAATGTTTTCTGTTACCACATTGGTTAATGTACCTTTCTACACCTATGAAAACTATTCCAAAGAGGCAAAAATTTATTACAGGCACTTAAATGCCATTTATTTTAGAAAGTGTTAGAATAGGATTTATTACAATAGTTATGAAAACTATTGAAAGAATGAAATGGAAGCATATTAAAGTGGAATCATCCTCAGAACTCTACCTTATTTACCTGTGACATTTGCAAGCCTTAAATACAATAGATTTCACCTATCTGCAGGTTTGAAGATTGTTAAGGTTGTCCATATGCAGGGCTAAACACCCTCAACAAACTGCCATGACTAGATTTCCATAAAAACTTTAGAAAATATGGAGATAGCAACAACTTCACTTCCAGGGTGGCTCCCTGAATTGGGCTATAAAGTTAAACCTGACGCTGGGGGCGAAGGAATAGAGGGCAAGGAGAGTTAAGTTTACATTCTCCCTGCTACCATTTCTCCCCAGCTGTATATACCTGTTCCTGTGAGATCAAGCAAGAGAGGCATGCTTCCGGTCCAGTCTGTTAAGGAATATCATCTGACAGATCCTCAGAGGAGACATTTTCTGTTGTGACACTCACCTTCTGAAGCACACTTTTCCTGGAGATTAGACATACCTCAGCCCAGCGGTAGGCAACCTTGGCTCTTTTATGACTTCAACTCCCAGAATTCCTCAGCCAGCCATGCTCCCTTTAAGGCCCAGGCTCCCTTTAAGGCCCAGGCTGTGTAGCTGAGCCTGTATCTTATGTTGACTATGTTGTTAGTTTTATCTCATCTCTTATATTTGTTATTTATTATTTTGTGATGTTTTATCTCAATATTTTATTCTTTGTCAACCACCATAACTCATATATGTTTGTAATGGATGGTCATATAGAATGAATGAATGAATGAATGAATGAATGAATGAATGAATGAATGAATGAATGAATGAAAAAAAGAAAAACTTGATTCTCTGATGATGGCCAGAAATTGGATTTTTTTTTCCTGTTTACAATGCACCAGCCAGCAGCTATCAGAATAATTAACAAGAGTGAGCAGGCCACAGTAATATAATTAAATGTTTATCGGATGGTCCCATTTTTTTTAACAAAAAAACAATGATTAACGTTAGAGCAGTTAGCAGCAGTGGAAGGCTAGCAAAAAATAAAGACACCTAATTAAGACTGGAACATTATAGCCCGACACTGTTTCACAGAAGATGTGCCATGACAGGCAAGATCCATCTTGCATCCCACTAACTAACATTCTCAAGCTATGCCAGAGAGAGCAAGATCATAGATGTCTGAGACCGAAATGTAAGATGTTCTTGCCTTAACCACAAACAGAATTGGTTAAAGTCAGCCAGCAACAAACCCAGACGGATGGATGGATGGATGGGTGGACAGATGAATGGACGGATGGATAGACAGATGGATGGATGCTTTAGGATTTTATATACTAATATCAATACCAGTATCAGAAGTCTAGATGACTGGAAACCATGTACTTTTATCACAAGTATTATATATGGCATTCACCAATGTCCTGGTTCTGCCTTCTGTACTAGCAGTAGCATCTGGACCAGCCCCTATATCCATCTAGTAATCCAGTTTTGAGATTAATTAATGCCAAAATCACTATGATCAAGGTACCCTTACCTAGAAATGGATCAGAGGTTATACTAGTTACATTGATGGACCCAGAAACAACCTATTCCTTCAGAGGAAGTGTTAGAATGTTCATATTGATATCTATACTAGGCAAAAGTATTTGTATTATATTATTAAACATGGAAAAAATAAACTCTAACATATTTTAAAAGGTGTGGATAATACCTTTAAAAGCCTTCAAGCTTTGATATAAGGAGAGAGAGAAAATACCTGAATGGAAGGCAATAGGAAATAAAACAACATGCAAATGTGATATACTTTTAGCTCACCAAGGAAAAAAGGAAATACTGGGGTAGGTCCAGTTTCACTGACAGTGAGAATCTGTAGAATCACACCTGGCAACACTATTCAATCTGGCCACTTGAGGGCTACCTGGAAGAACAAGAAATGCTTCTTGCTCACATTCTTCTGCAGCTTCTCTAGTCTAGATGCTTCCCGATTTTTTTTTAGTCACCTGAAAACAAATCATCTGATTCTGAAATGGCCAAACCTGCCTGAAACAGAACATTTTCTGTTAAAATTTTGACTTTGGAAATATTTGTGCAAAAATTTCTGGCCTACATCTCTGTCACTAATTACTGAACCCAGTGACTTAATAGATATATTTGAGACAAAATTTTACTCTTCAGTATATCACAACAAGACCACCAAGGAGACACTTTTCTTTATACTGCTCTCTGAGATGTACTTCACAAATAGGAATAGAATAATTGCCCACTTTACAGGTTGTCCTTGACTTACAACTGTTAATTTAGTGATTGTTCAATGTTAAAACGGCACTGAAAAAAGTGTCTTATGACTCCTGTTTTCAGACTTACAAGCATGGTCGTGATCAAAATTCAGGCGCTTCGCAACTGTCANCGCCCCTTTAGAGAACAGGAATGCAAGTAAAATTTGGGAGGGGCTATTTCCGGTGTGGGAGGGGCTATTTCCGGTGCGGCCGGCCCGGAAAAAGGTGCCGGAACGCGGTTCCGCCGCGTTCCGGCTGAAAAAAAGCCCTGGCTGCACTATTCAGAGGTCACATGATCACCAGCCAGCCAGCTTCTGACTAGCAAAGTCAATGGGGGAAGCCACATGAGATGATCAAGGCATGATCTGACTTCCTGGTCTACCAGAGTTCATAACTGGCACACAAAATGAATCTATGCAAAGATCCTTCTAGCTACAACTGTCATCTGCTCATCAAACAGGAGCTTTGAGTCTGAACAAGGAATTGCAACCACATTCAGAATCAAAGAGCAGAAAATCACTGGGTGCAAATTAAGTCTTTACCCATAGCTCAGCCATGCCAGAATTGAATTTGAGTTTATCTTAACAGCATCAATGTGTTGGTCAACTATGAAGATGACAAAATTATCGGGAGGGAGGAAGGTCTGAAGCTCCCTGCCACCTCCCACAAGGAAGATACTTCCCTCTCCCACTGTTTTTTTGCCCACCCATGGTCAATTTGTTTCTCTCTTTAGGTAAGAAAATGATATCCCAACAGGATACAGGTTGTCTAGTAATCCCTAATATAGGGATTTCTTCAAAATGGAAAAGGTCTTCTGCAGCCACGACATAAGCCTAAGATTGAAAATCAGGCTTGTCAGATGCTATATTTTTTCTATCCTGCTCTATGGAGTAGAGAGTTGGTCTCTGACAGAAGGCCACCTGAAGAGACTAGAAGCATTTGAAATGTGGATTTACAGGCGGCTGTTATGTATAAGCTGAGTTGACAAGATCAGAAATGAGGAGGTGATAAGCCGCCTGGGAAAGCCAAGGTAAGTCATCAAAACGATTACAAAACTAAAGTCAGAATATTTCGGACATGTGATGCGACACCCAGAAAAATATGGCATACTCCATTTAATCCTCCAGGGAAAGATTGAAGGCAAACGAGGTCCAGGCAGGAGAAGAACATCGTGGCTTCAAAATCTAAGGGACTGGTTTGGACAAAACTCAGCAGCACTTTTTCGTGCGGCTGCTGATAAAAACAGGATCGCCAACATGATCGCCAACATCCGATAACGGATATGGCACAAGAAGAAGAATAGATTTTTACACATGCTCAGTTGGGTTCGCTCTCCTTTTTTCCATCTGCAATCTAGGAGTCTCTCCTGGCAGGAAAGCACCACAGATTGATGAGTAGGAAGCGACTGCAAGATGCAATTGGATGCAAGATCCTCATCACACATCCATTGCAGGATTTAGTTGAACTTCCTACAGATCCTCAGGGATAACCTTCTTGGGTTTATTATTGGTAGTCCTGGGTTAACAATGATAATTGGAATGGGAATTTCTATTGCTAAGTAATGCAGCTATGAAACGCGACATCATGTGAATACATCACTTAGTGATGGTAATCCTAGCACTCCTCATTGCCATGGTTAAGCAAGGATTGAGGGTTGTTAAGCAAGTTCTGGGTTGTTGCAAGCAAGCTGGCAGGCAGCTAAGATGCAGTGCGTGGCACAAGCATGGTGGGACCAGAAGTGGTTGCTGCCAAGCAAGTGAAGGTGCAAACAGTTCACTGGAGAGACATGTGGCCTTTCCTATCAGCTTCCCCACTGACTACTTTTGGGGAGCCAGCAACTCTGTTACATAAAACATAATCTTATAACAAAATGTTTCTAATTTCAGGCATGAATTGGCCACCTATCTTACCTTACTGAGAAGTGAATTCTGAATATGATTAAAGAAAAACAATTAATGATAAACAATTAAATTTGGTTTTCCAAGAAAATTTTGTCTACAATCACTATTCAAGAGAAGTTAATCATTCCTTATCTTGCTAAGAAAGTAAGCTATTTTGAAGAAAGGCAAAAATGTCAAGAATATTGACCAAGGATAAAAACATTATCTCTTAATGGTTGATTATCACTTTAAATTTGCATTTAGTGAACATCTAAGCAGCATATGTTCCTGGAGAAAACATCTGAACAAATTTCCATTTCAAATACCTCAAAAGTATATTGAGAAGTGTAGCAAAATTTCTCAGTGGGAGTTTTAGATATTTGCAATTTAAAATATTTGACAAGCAAATGATTATTAAAACAATCCAAAGCTTAATTAAAACATTTGTCATTACAAGAAGTAATTCTGAGGTCTGAAACAAATTGGCTTGAAACAATTTGTTTAGAACAGATCTTGAAAGAATTGGGAACAATTTCAAACCTCAAAACATGTTTATATTTTAATGGAATGAAAATCCACTGAGAATTATCTTTAATCAAAAGAGTCTATATATTTTCCCAGAAGATATTTACATCAATAACTGTTTTATCTTAACTGTAATATATTTTTATTTTACATCATGACCAACTTTTGGCTCAACATTGTCACATTTTAATGACTAAAATTAACTCTTCCTTGCTGCCACAAAGTGTATGAACACAATGCTATTGCAGCAGTATTAAAAGAATACTTTTGATAATTGGAAAAATAAGATTATGAAATCATTTCCCCCTTTTATATTAGAAAAGACCCTTTGCAAATATTTAGTGAAATGAAACATTCTTTAGCCTAGCAAAAATGTACTGAAAAATGAAAGGAGTTTGATTTCAGAATCAAATTTATTTTCAAAGTTTTTTTAAAGTTTTTACATCATTAATCCTATAAGAACTTTAAAAGATGATTTAGCACAACTTAATTCAGCAGCATTTCTAACCAGATTTCCAAATGTCTGTTACTCTAAAATATTTTTATTTAACACAGATATCATAAACTAAGCTACATACTGAAATGTTCAAGATAAAGTTAAAGTCTCTTTTGTGTTACACCTAATTCCTGCATAATCACACCTTTGCATAGTGAATTCAGAAGCAGTTTATCATGACCTTTTTCCCAGTCTACAGTCCTGAAATTTCTTGTTCATTTCCTATACAAATACTAATTAGCTTTGACTGACCCTAGCCTTGTTTCATAGTTAAAGCTGTGCAGGTAGTCCTCGACTTACAACTGTTCATTTAGTGACTGTTTGAAGTTACAATGACATTGAAAAAGTGACTTATGACCTGTTTCACACTTATGACCATTGCTGCATCCCCATGGTCAGGTGATCAAAATTCAGAGGCTTGGCAACCGACTCATATTTCTGATGGTTGCAGTGTCCCGGGGTCATGTAATCACCTTTTGCGACCTTCTGCCAAGCAAACTCAATGGGAAAACCAGATTCACTTAACAACTGTGATACTAACTTAACAACTGCACTGATTCACTTAACAACTGTAGCAAGAAAGGTTGTAAAATGGGGCAAAGCTCACTTAGCTGTCTTGCTTAGAAATTTTGGGCTCAATTGTGGTCATAAGTCAAGGACCACCTGTATACCAAGAAATAATAATAATAATAATAATAATAATAATAATAATAATAATAATAATAATAATAATAATAATAATAATAATAATAGTAAAGTTGGAAGGGACCTTGAAGGTCATCTAGTCCAACCCCCTGCTCAGGCAGGAAACCCTATACCATTTCGGACAAATGGCTGTCCAGTCTCTTCTTAAAAACTTCCAGTGCTGGAGCATTNGCTTTGGAGAATAGCTTGACTCCCTCTTCTTTATGGCAACCCCTGAGATATTGGAACACTGCTATCATGTCCCCCCTCATCCTTCTCTTCATTAAACTAGACATACCCAATTCCAGCAGCCGTTCCTTATATGCTTTAGCCTCCAGTCCCCTAATCATCTTTGTTGCTCTTCTCTGTACTCTTTCTAAAGTCTCAACATTTATCATTTATAATTAGATAATGAATACAGCAGAAATATGGTTCCTGAAAAGCAAGGAGTCCTTAGTTCTGAATAAAAATCTTTATAATTGTGATGAGAAATTTCTAGTTGTATGCAAACTCATTTGAGAGTAAGTTGCACTTAAAACTGTATATTATCATATGTGAAATAAACTGTCTTTCTGTGCATACCGTCTAGTTTCTCACAGCTAGAAAAGCTGTCTATTAAACAGCTTTTTTCAAGTGAGCCTGTACATAATTTGGCAGCAAAGACAGAAGTTTTTAACTTATTATTTTAAAAACTTGCTTTGACTAATGATTAGATCTGTTCTTAGTTATATTAGACCTTGAGGTGGACCCCAGCTGGTAATTTTTTGTCGCATCTTTGTTTCACGTTCAAAAATGGATTCTTTATTAGTAAAGAAAGTGACAAAGAAGGTAGATAATATTTGAAATCTCAAGTGGTTATATTGTAGATAAGGGACAAGATTAACGGAAGGTGAAACTACAGTTCAGTAGGGATCTTCAATAGCAAATGGAGAATTACAAATTATCTTGACGGATCAATTATTGTTGATTTTTTCCAACCACAAGTGCATATGCTGCATTGAATTGTTATGAGAAAGAAGTAAAAAAACAATTGAGGCACAATTTTGTAATTTAACTCAGCCACGGTCTTTCTCCCACACCTTATTTAATCAATTATGCCAAGATGCCTCTTTGTTCCTGTTTTCTTAGTTGATATTCCTATTTAAAACTTTTGGTTGCCTGCTTTATGACTCTTAAATTTAGGGAGAAAGACTAGCTGTTGAGGCTAGGCAGATCTTTGCTTCTCCCTAAAACTAACTTTTGGTAGCATGCCCAGGACTTCGTTGTCTAAACTTCTAGTTAGAAGTTAATATGTTAATACGTACGTTCACATACAAAAAAAATAGAATTAAAATGTGGGGTTTCAATGAAGTTATACATCTGGTGTTCTAATAAGCTATTCCAGCACTATCTCCTCCACAACAAATCATTGTCAACTTATCCCCTGTGGTTTCAACCTGGATATTTTTAAAAATCACACTCTATGTGTTAATTGGCTAATCCAATGCCAAGATGCTTGCTTGCCTTATCAGCAACAACTTTTTTTTTTTTGCTTCCGTGTTTATAATCCTGCCCCACAACTTTGTGCATGTGTTTTGTGCCTGGGCACGTGTGTGCCTATGCGTATGTAGACATTTGTAAAAGAGGATAAGGCTTTGTGCATTTGATAACTATAGTCTACAAACTCCATGCTATAAAATGCCATTAGCATTTAAGGTGCCAAATATTTGTTGATTTGAGTGTTTAAGGAATTTGTTTTCTCACATCCACTCATCGGCTGAGAGGCCGCTGAGCTTCACAGAAAATTATACATTATGTTTTTAAACACATATCCATTGTCTCAGGCCATTGGACAGGAAACAGAGGAGAGGAGAGCATTTTAAAAAGACAGGAAAAAGAGGAAGGCCAAATGCTAGAATGCAGAATTGTATCTGACATGAAGATAGGAAAGGCTTTTGCGCAGTAAACCACAAGCACCTTTAGTTAAAATTGGGAGGGTGTTGCTGTCAGCGCCACGGAATACTTAGATGGACCATCCACCTGATTCTCTTGGTGCATCCTAATGGTTTATGAAAAATGTATTGGGTTTTTTTTTAAAAAAAAGATACGGTATGTTTTCCACAAACTGAAGGGTATCCATCACTTTAACTACCAAACAGGAAGGATAGCTCATTTGAGTATATACTACATAAAGCAATTCCTACTTCATAGTTCAATTTAGAAGTCTCTCCTAAATACTATTTGAGAGTCACTGGTCCTAGACCTAGAACATACCTTCTACACAGTTTTGCAGAATTGAAAAAGGTCCATTCTGCAGTTTGGGTTGCCATTTGTATTACAGCGGATAGGTTTCTAAGTATAAATATAGCTTGATCTATATTGCCTTTTGTGTATACTCTGTGTGTTTGTGTGTTTGTCTGTGTGTGTGTGCTGTGACATGTTAAGCCTGCCTCTTAGAGATTAGGCTGGGCTGTGAGAGGAAGCCTTTTCACGTGTTCCTTCTCAGGTGTAAGCTTTTATGTCACAGCATCAATTCTGCATCTTTTACACCCTGTTTGTCCTCAGTGCAAACATACAGTTTCTGCAGAAGAAACCTCTGCATTCCTTCCAAGATTTAGAACTTTAGTTTTTCAATATTTTAAAACTTTGTGGCAGAGCCTCAAAAACAATAGGGGTTATGACATAATACCTTATTCTATGTCTAAAGAGACTTGCCATTAATATCATATATTCTATCTAAGCCATGGAATTTAGGGAAGTATTCATAATTTATTACAATTAAATATCAATTTACAAATCATTTTTAAAACATGCAAAATAATAGGAATGTATAATTTGGCACTTTTCTTTTTGGTTAATCAATTAAAATGTTTCACGTGCAACATGTCAGAATAAATTCTTAGACTACCATGCATTTAAAATAGTTTGAAGCTGAAGATATACAGCTTTAAATGAGTAACTCTTAGCAAGTATGTGATGCTAATGAGATTTTTCTGAAATCCGAAAGACTGAATCAAGATATAAATCATGGTTTTGCTATAGAGCTGATTGTTTTTTAAGTTTACGACTCCATAAACCTTGTCAATATAAGTTTTTTAAAAGCTGCTGTTACTATTAGACCATCATAAAAAGTGTAGTAATCAGATTAAACTTATATTTATGACATAATTGCTTGCCTTATACACACAAAATAAATATATCACACAAATGCATCTGGACCATTCTGTATATATTAAAAGAAATAATGAGATTCCCAAATGCTTTCAATGGCTTAAAAAAAAAATCTACTAGCTAGTAGACAACTCATTGACTATTGCAATAATATAAGCCAATTGATTGCAACTTCTGTTATTGGCATACAGTAATAATTTTTATAACAAACATTTAAAGAATTGTGGATTTAAATTGAGTATTCAGTGCCCAATACTTGTGCATCTAAAAAAACAGAGAAATGCTGATATAATCTGAATATTTAGAATAAGTAATTCCTAAACAATGGATGAGATGACTAGATGACTTTATAAAAAGTATACTGCATACCCATAATGTAATATGAATAACAGTAATTCTTGTTTTTAATTGTTCATTCTTTCACCAACTTTTTGACAGGATTATTATCCTGTCAAATTTACTATAATACAGGTTTTCTTTTCTCCTGTCACTCCTCTCTTACTTTACCATTTCTAAGATGGTAAGATGGAAAGATGGTAACAGTTCTGAAGATGAGCTGAGGAACAGACGGAGTAGCTATGGAGAACCACACATTATCTAATATATGATTAACATATCCACCAATCAAAAATACACAATATGGACCCATGAATCCGTTTTAGTCATGTGTACTTAAACATGATTAAACACACCAAAGTTTGTTGGATTGTATAATTTCTCTAGATTATTAGCACCGGCTTACATACAATAGTTGAACCCTGGTTCGAATAAATTAGAGCTTTGATTCCACTTGTGGCATCCTAATCAAACAAGCCAAAACTGATTTGTATTCCCTCTTTGGTTAGCAGGGAATGATACAGGTGGAATATACACAATGAATAATACACAGTGATTAATATAGTCTGCACCTTTTCTGCCTTACTGAAACATATTGTGTTACAGCCTTGATTGACTAAAGCAGGGGTAGGCAATCTTGGCTCTTTATGACTCGTGGACTTCAACTCCCAGAATTCCTGAGCCAGCCATGCTGGCTCAGGAATTCTGGGAGTTGAAATCCACGAGTCATAAAAGAGCCAAGGTTGCCTACCCCTGGACTAAAGAATGATTGTCTGTGGAGGCCAATATCTACGAGCACATCTGCTTATGGTACATCGCACAATGCAACCTGGAAGGTACCGAAATAAAAGGTAAAGAGCATGAACTAGGGAATGAAATAAAAAAGAAAAGAAGATACAGTATATAATGTGTTTATGAAACTAAGAAGAGTGAGGCAAGAGAAAGGTAAAATGTTTGAATTAAGGTGATTTGATCTTGTGGAAGGGTGTGGATGAATGTGTTCAGCGAAGTGAAGACTTAAATTTAATTATAAATGAAAAGGTTAAAATATGTGTGAGAAAATGACATCTACATTGATGGCTGTGAGTGAATATCACAATTTATAACATGGTGGCGTGGTCATTTGATACAAAATGGGCAGCAAATAAATTCAATAAATAAAATAATAAAATTGGATGAAGTGAGTGAGAAAGTAGAGGAAAAAAACCAAAATGAATGAGAATGATAGTAAATAAGTGGTCTACTCATAAGTTGAATAAAAAAGAATGATCTGATTTTGATAATGACAGAAAGAGCAAGGAGGTGCGCAACAAAAAGAGGGAGACAATACAAAATTACTTTAATCAAAATTTTAAAATTGAAGTGGGTGAAGTGGATAAACAAAGTGAAGGGACTCTGGTTAAAAGTAAAAGTGCTGAAATTATGTGGGATGAAATCAAAGGGAGGGAAAGGTAGAAATAGATAGATACAGATATATTGTATATGTAGAGATAGATACACACACAGACACACACACACACATATATATATATAGTTCATTTAGTGACCGTTCAAAGTTACAAAGGCACTGAAAAAAGTGACTTACAACTATTTTTCAGTTGCAACCTTTGTAGCATCCCCATGATCATGTGATCAAAATTCAGATGCTTGGCAACTGGTTTATACTTATGATCGTTGCTGTGTCCCAGGGTCATGTGATTATTACCTTTTGCAATCTTTCGACAGAGAGAAAGAGACAAGAGAGAGAAAGAGAAAGAGAGTACATATATTGGAATGACAATGACACAGGACTGTTCTGGGAAAAAATAAGAGTAGCAAGGAGTATGTTTACCACCTTGAGTTATTTATAAAAATAATAAAAGTGAAATAAATAAATAAATAAATATGAATACAATAAATGTTAATTTCCCAGAAAAAATGATGAAAAGAAAATAATAATGTTGTGACACTAATAAATGTTGTGAAAATTAAGGCTACAGGTACATACATAACACACGCACGCACACACACACACACACACACACACAGATGTTTCATTACCCAAACTAGGTAACATCATCAGTGCTAGTAAGAAACATCTGCAAGAAAACAAGGAAACTCAGAGAGCACCAAGGACCCCCTCACTTCAACCCTGAGTTACAAATATTCTCCTTTACTGGAACAGGAGGAAGTTGTTGTACATTTGCTGTAAGTAAAGTTTGAATTATGGGATGTTTTGCAGAAAAATGGAATTGAAAATTGGTTATGGCATATGATACATGTAAATTAATAAATCAAATGTTTAACAAATAGTTAAACAACATCAAGCAGTAATTATGCCATTTACTTGGTTGTTTAATCTTTTTATGGATAAATGCATAAGGAATGTTTGTGGTAATGTTGTAGAGATGTGTTGGTTAAAGATGTGAATATGCACATATTTTTGTAGACAGATAATACCAAGCTGTTGGCTGAGTAACCCAATACTAGACAGACTATATGATTCAACTTGGGCTAAGGGTTGGAAAATTAATCTATCTAATAATGAAACAAGTAGGTGAATTTATATACTTTAGTAAAACATTTCCCAAGAATGGGAAAATATATGGGGAAATCTTGAGCAAATGATCATATGTGATGGAAATATGATATGTAAATGTGGTCTGGTTTGTTATAAGCGATTAATATTTTTCAAAACAAGTGAAAACAGTTTTGTACAAAAGTATGCTTCTATCCCCTTTTTATATGTGAGAGTTGGACAAGTCACAAGAAACAAAAGTTGAATGTTATGGGAATGGATTATTTAAGCAATATTTATGATATAAAACCTGAAAAGACTGAATCAAGAATGAATAGATGCTGAATTCATTAATACAAAAATAAGTGATCTGTATGAAATGAATATATTCAGGTGGTTCGATCACAAGGAAGAATTAGCAGAACAAATATATAAAAAGAAGAATGAATGATGACAAAACAGAAGACTGAGAAATTCATATTTGGAATGAATTGTTAAGATGCTCCAAAAAGAAATAATACATTTAAAGATTAAAAAGATGAGCCATGAAGTAGCCATGGGGAGATGGTAGAGCCAAACATGGTTTGTAAAGATGGAGAAGTACAAAGAAAAGTGTGAGTATAAATTAGATTTAGCTGTATTTCCTTTTATGTTTCTTATCTTATGCCTTAATTCCTTTGTCTTACTTTTAAAAAAAATTCCTTTTCTGCAATGTGCAGTTTCTCACCCCAAAAGGGAATGAGAAAACTAAAGGGAAAATTAAATTAGGGATGTAAACATACAACACATACATATTTACAGAGTACAGAAGTATCATGGTTAAAAAACATTACATACATCCAAATTTTTATTCAGATAGTCACTGTTAAGTGAAAAAATTACATTATTCTTGTTAAGAAAAAGTGGTAAGCCATATCCATGATCTGTTTCAAAAATGTAGGCATCTTAGTAAACCTAATTCGCCACACTATCAAACTCTTTAAACACAAAGCCATAAGGGCGTTTGCTGATAAATTTCATTTTTCAGCATGTCAAAACGAAAGATTAGGGTTATTGGGTATACCGAATAAAATTTCAAATCAGGAATCTTCTCCCATGTTCTTCATCTATTTATTAATTCAGAGTTGAGAGGAAGGGAGGGGAGAAAAGAGAGAGAGAAACACTCTGTCTGTCTATCTATCTCTATTTCTATCTATCTATCTATCTATCTATCTATCTATCTATCTATCTATCTACCTACCTACCTACCTACCTACCTATCAATAGATCGATTGTTGCCTTGTTATTAACTGTGCCTGAAAGCTTAAATTTGTATGAAGATCACAATCTTTATGCATACACATTCCCTATCACCAAAAGTCCTTCATATTCTCTCCTGATATGTATTTTGCGTGTGTGTTTGTGTCAATGTCTTTATACTCAAGCACATGTAAACTCACAGGAAAAATGTTAACTTCGAAAAGAGTCTGAGACAAAGAGATTAGCAATTGAAGATCCTCTAAGCCTCCACCTCTCTAGCATCCTTCACTTCCAAATATTTTAACTTACTAGTTTTTCTATGTAAAATGAATTCAAATGTATGAATCGTTAAGTACCACAAATCAAAGGCACAAGAGGGACATCAGCCCAAATGTATCTTATCACAGATTCCAAGCAATCAAGGAGACAACCAAAAAGCAGCAGGCTTTACAACATTACACTTAAAAGTGTAGGACTAACATACCATCCCTCAGCGGTTCTGCATTAACAACATTGTTTAAAAGTTTGTTTGAAATCATTTACGGGCATCTTAATATAAACGAGATGGTGTCAGAATTGCCTGGCCTGTTTACATTTTTAAAGCTGTACAACAAGAATGTGCTCTGGTCTTTTTGCAGCCTTAACAAAAACACCAAATACTTCTGACCCACATAAACCATTATTGCAAAGACATGTTTTTTTTTCCAAAGGGATAAAGGAATGAGGGAGTAGTAATGGTAACATACAGTACCATGAGCGACTTTGGCCTCCCAGTCTGTGGTGTACAGTTCTGGCTTTCAGCAGACAGGAGGGGGCAAAAAAGGAAAGCAAAAAGAAAAAAGAAAAGAAAAAAATCAGCTCTGGGAGTGGGTCATAGCAAGTCAGGAGGGTGCCGAGAAGCGGAGATCTGCCAGTTTATATACAAGAAGGCAATTCAACTCTCTTCTGGCGCATTCCTTCACTGTATCTCCCAGCCTCACTGCATGTGTCTTGTCATATTTTCTTCAGCTGTTAATTGTCTGGAGTGAGAGATTTTAAACAGCCACAGCCAAGGGAATAGCGAAACCTTTCTAAGTGACTATCACAGCCAGTCAGCTTCACACACCACTGGATAACATTTTCCAAGGGAACTGTTCTTCTGATAGTTCTAAGTCACACTCCCCAACTCCCCTCTCCCCCCCCTCCACCCCCCCAATCTCTGAACACACACACTCCCCTTGAGACCTCAGTGCATTTGTGGCAATAAAACATTCATGCGACTTGGAATTTTAACACAAAGCCATTTCCCTAGTTTAACCTGAAAGGAATGCACGAGTCACAGCAAACTACATCATCCTGTCATTTAACCCTGCCAAGGACAGCGTTTTTTTGGCCAGGCTGGGCTAGCTCTGACGGGAAAGACCTACATAAGGAGCACAGAGGGGCCACCTCGGTTTCCACAAGTTGGCCAGCAACAACAGCTTGCCCTCACAGACTCAGGGCTGCAACACACAACAGACTTGTGTCATCATTAGGACTTTTACAAAGTTTCAACACACAGGGGGGGAAATCCAGCTATAGTTTGGTGGCTGCTCCATTCTCGGCAGCAGTTTCCATCCGTTGTGAGAAGCTTGGCTTTATTACAAGTACTGTTGTGATTAAATATTATGGCTCTCATCCAGCAGAGAGAGTTAAACACATTTATGTCTTGCTGATTTCAATGACATTTAAGCGTGTTTAATTGTACAGGGGATTCCGCTCTATGCATTTAACCCTGAAAATCTTCCCACTTCTTTGAATCTGAGCTTTCTTGTTTTTTAAATGAGACTCGGTGAGAAATAGGTTGCAGGGACTACCCAAAAGAGTGCTGATGAAGCTAGTTATAATCTGGCAAGATTTTCTTTTACTGTTATTATTTCTGTAATTAATATTTATTTTTAAAAGCGAACAGAAAGGCCTTCTTTATGAAGGTTGGGAAACACTGATGGGAAAATGAAGTTCTCTTAACCTCTTTGGGCAGTAATGCCAGTATTATTGTATTACAGAAAGGAAACATAGTAGCATGAGGAAGTAAGCAATTTTGCACCTATTCACTTAATAGCTTAAGTGATGCGCATGGAGTTTTCCTTTTGTTTTGAAGTCCAAAAATATTTTCTCTTAGTAAAATCCATGTTTGGAGGAAATGATATACTCACTGCTTTGATTCCATTCCCTAGTAAAATTAAATTCTTCTGTATGTTACTATCCTATTACTATTAGCATATATTACTTACATACAGTTATTTTTTTTTATGTACACAGCACAAAACAGTCACATCTCCATGACTCCATTTGTAATTAAACAAATGTAATATATTTTCTGTTCAAGGGAAACTTATAGAATAGGGCTTTTCAACCTTTTCACCCATTGTACCACTTTTAGGATATGGCAATATCCGAGTACCACCAGTCGCCTAGCAAGGTGTCAAAAACTTGATGACAAAAAAAAATGGCACTGAAAAAAGTGCCCCCCAAGCCACAGCCGAGCAAGACATCTGCCTGCCCACCCGGCGGCGCTCTTCCTCCTGTCCGAGGTTTTCATTGTTGTGAGCATTTCTGTTGAGGATTAGCAGCGGGGGTGGGGTGGGGGGTTGGTTTTTATTCCCCCCCGTCTGCTGGATGGTTGCAGCAGGTTTTGGTCACTTCACATGACCCTGCGACACTGTGACCATCATAAATATGAATCGCTTGCCAAGCATCTGAATGTAAATCACAAGACCCTGGAGATGCTGCAACATTCCAGCTGATCGGCGCTTCTTCTGGGCTCAGCAGAAGCACCAGGATCAGCACTGACCTCCAGCTGGAGCCTGGCACTGATTCTGGTGCTTCCGCTGAGCCCTGACAGCCCCGAAGAAGCGCCGATCAGCTGGAAAGTGGCACTGATCCTGGCGCTTCCACTGAGCCCTGACAGCCCTGCAGCTCCAGCCATCTCTCGCTCAGGCTTGTGTGGTGCTGCCACCAGTTCAGCTCATTCCCCTCCCCCGCTACCACTTTTCTAGGATGGTCGCGTACCACCTGCCAGGTGCCAATGTACCACAGGTGGTACCCGTACCGCTGGTTGAAAAGCCCTGTTCTAGAACACAAGAACCACTGTTAGAACTTTAGGATTGGCTGTCCAGGAGATTGGGGAAAGACTGTTCTGTCATGGACATAGCTAATATTCAATTTCAGTAGCATGGTTCAGTGGAAAGAAAACTGGAACAAAAGCTAGGTTCAATTCAATCAGTTACTCTAGATTTGATATTAGTATGGCCATTATAAGATGAATATGAATTTTCATTATCTGTTTTTATTCATTGGTAATGGATGTAGGAAGTTGAGCAAATCTAGTTAAACTCTTGCAGAGGCCTTCTGAAATAGATCCAACAGTTTATGGAGCCTTAAGGCCACTGATTGTCCATGTCAATGTACATCCATAGGGGGGAAAAAGAGATTTATAAATGCTAGAAATTATATAGTGAAGATTTAATGTATTATAGGAATGTCAGATTGGAAGATCATGACATAGAAAATCTAGCATAAACTAGTCTGGTCAAATCCTATTTTTGATCCATATCATGTTCACATATATTCATCCATAAGTACATACTATCTCTATATTAATATGCAATTTAAAATGCATGAAAATGCATCTTAAAATATATTTGAGATATTTGTATATTTAGCAAAAAGCCATGCTGCAATGTTTGAAGACTGGTGAAATTAAATGGATATCTATATTCCAGTTCATAGATTAATCTCAGAGGTGCTGATGACCTATTTACAAGGTTTCAAGATACATCTGGTCTTTACATGACATAGAATGCTTGAATAGATGAGCTTTTGGACTGACCCAGAACATTTTTATTATATTTTATTATATTTGTTTTATTATACTTTTATTACCTTATGGATGTTCCAGGAACCACTCCTGGAAAAGAGATGACCACAAGTCTGAGCAGGACTTACGTTTCAGATACCCGAGAATAGTCCAACTACCATCCTTAAATTCCTCAAGACGGGAGGTATTCCTGCAGCACTAAAGTTATTCAAAGCCAAGACAATAGCACAACTTCTTTATGATGCCCAGCTGGGTCCCTTCTCCAATTTTGTCCCTTTAAAACTTGTTCAACCCAAATTTCTAGGGCCTTCAAGTCCCAAAATGCATTTGTAATACCATCCTAGAGATAGGCCTCTTGAAAGTGGAGCCTAGTTGACTGTAATCAATTAGTGGCTCAGGCTATCATATGTTCCCCTTGGCCTTACCCTATTAACTATGGATGACTTTCAGTCCACATGGAAAAAGGCAGGAGCAACCAAAATCTCATCCTTGGACTTTTCTCCAGGAATTTCATTCACCATGGGATGTGATCAGGGCAAAGCAACCATTAAATAGTATGTAGTAGACAGAGAGCATCAATTGGATCTAGCACACGTGCCACCTTTATTGCCATGAATCCAACAGGTACTCTGCCTCCCCTATAGCATACTTAAGTAACCTCAAAATGCCCAACCACTAGAGAGCTTTTAACTATGGCAGGATGACATGCCCAGCTTTCCTTAAAAGCTGATACAGGAAGATTCCCCACCCTGAGACCCGGACTCACAGAAACAGATGTTTTGCTCCTCATCCAAGAAGCTTCTTCAGCTCTGACTGGATGGTGGGGAATGGAAGGATTTATATTCCTTGCAGACAGCTGGTCATTTGCCTTCTTTTAGAGACTCATTGAGGCCACCTGGGGGTTTGCCTGTGTCCTCAGGGTCAGGACAATCCCCCCCCCTCAGGACAAACCCCCAAGTTCAGTTGCCTCTTGAAAAAGCACCTTTGGGACAACCATGACCTGGATGACTCAGAATCTCCATAGACAACAGGTGGTGTACTTCTCCAGTGCCTGTATTATAGAGACATTTATACTATAGAGACATTTATCTTACTATTATTGCACAAATATGCAGGATGAGCAAGATAATTCCACACGTCCCTACTGCTCTCAAATACTAACCCTACTACAACATATAATGCTGCTATGTTCTGCACAGCAGTGCTTAAAATCCATCAGATGATGACCTGTGCCATAAACTAATCATAATGAGCATCTAGTTCCTCATTCTAGAACAGTGTTTCTCAACCTTGACAATTTTAAGGCATGTGGACTTCAACTCCCAGAATTCCACAGCCAGCAATGCTGGCTGTGGAATTCTGGGAGTTGAAGTCCACATGCCTTAAAATTGTCAAGGTTGAGAAACACTGTTCTAGAATGCTCTGCATATTGTGATAGATTTATTCTGCCATTTACAAAACTTCAGGCTCCCCATCTAGTGCTCCCACGCTCTTTTTAGATTTCTTGTAGACTTTTATTTTTCACCTATACATTTGCTTTATCTTTTATTATTCGTTTAGCCTTTTATGTATTTTAATGCTTTTTAAATGACTGTACCTCTCTCTTCTTATTCTGCCCTTCGTCCAAAATAAAGATTTGATTTAACAGAATAATAGAGTTGGAAGAGACTTTGGAGATCTTCTATTTGAACCCCCTACTCATTTGTTTTATAGCAAATATGGAATGGTCATATGATTTGTATCGTATCACATGAAGATGTGATACAAACATGGGAGTGCACAAATCAAAGGGCACAAGGTATGAAGCTGTCATAACTCTTTTGGTATGGCATATCTCTCTGCAATATACAAATCATGCAGCTAGTGTATCTGAACAAAATACAAAAACTCTATCGATAAAACAACATGAAGTATGACGTCATTTTTACTCCCCCAGACATGAGCAGAGTACCTGTTTTGCTGTTTTGGAGAATCTTCTTCAGATGTCCTCAGGGTATAGTCTTCTCATTGATATGAACTCAAATCATGGAATGCTCTCCAGGAATATTACTCATGATGATGATAATTTGGTGCTTGGTAATATCTAATCCAAATCTAAATTTAGCTACAACTGAGTAATCTACATTATTTGTAACTGTATCTGTAGTTATCTATATGTATCTTGTCCAGATAGTTTTGCACACATGTTGGTTTTACTCTTAATTCTGCTGGATACTTCCAGAATTTAGCCAAGGAAGGAAGGAAGGAAGGAAGGAAAGGAAGGAAGGAAGGAAGGAAGGAAGGAAGGAAGGAAGCTAGCTTATTCTATGCTATGATTATCTCTAAAATTACTTTTTAAATTCACCTTATTAAGTCCATATTAGTCATCATTAGTCACCCTGCTGATAGCTAATAAATTTTCACAACTGTTCAGAAAAAGTCTATATGAAACTTTAAATAAATTTCCTTGAAATGAGGCTTCTTTAATAAATCCTAAAATCCATTTTCCTAGTTTTTTTTTGCTACTGAGTTATCAAGATATTTAAGTAATGTTATTATTTAAATTTAAATTTATTTTCTGTTCATTATGCCCCATATAGGCAAAAATGAAACTAATTTCAATGCATTAGCCATTAATTCATACTAAAATTAATTGGACAAGTCATGCATATTTCAGTGGCATAAGGCTGAAGTCTTTTGCCCAAGACTCAGTGGAGTTTACTTGTGAGAAGTCACATATTTTATTGCAGTGTGTTAATAACTTTAGCTAGACTGGGGCAACTGATTATGATGTGGAAACCTTATTAGCCAAAATAATGCATGCAGCTTTACTAGATTCAAAAAGCAGCTTTTCCTGGGGAGAAAAAAAAAATCTATAACCAATATTGAAAAATGGTTTCCTTCTCGAGAGATCTCCTCAACAATGAACTGGAATCTGAGTAGCATAGTCATGATCCCTGAATTTCTGTAACAAAATAATTTACTAATTGTCATATATTCAAACACACACACACACACACAGTTTCTACATAAACATCTTGGAACAACAAATGTAGCTGCATTCTCCAATACATGTCAAAATTAACTGCAGAATTAACTGGTTTGATTCATATCTGGGAAATTCTGTCCCCTCAACAAAAGCAATATGGATTCCTTCTTATTCAGGACTTGGAGCCAGTTCAGGGCTAAGGAGCCAAAAGAGAAAGCTGCAGAGCCTTGAAAAGAGAGATAAGTGAGGGAATCTATGTCTCTCAGTTAAGGTTTCTTGTTAGGCACTCCTAGCTTGAAACAGACAGACAGCCACTTCAGATCACCGTCACCCAAATAGGTAGCCAAATCAAAATAGTGTCTTAGAGCAGGGGTCCTCAACCTTGGCAACTTTAAGACTTGTGGACTTCAATTCCCAGAATCCAGCACAAGTCTTAAAGTTGCCAAGGCTGAGGACCCCTGCCATAGAGGCTTCAAGCTTGGATAAAACTGCTCTCTGCACGTATTATAGCACATGGAGAAATCTCCAATTCCTCACCAATCAATATGCTACTAAAACGCTAGCTTGATAGTTTGTAACCTTCAATTGGGCAAAATGCAGCATCCTAGGATAAAACTTACAGAATTCCAGGACCAATTCCTTGCAAGGGAATGAAATTTAGGGATTTTTTTTCGGTGGTTCAGCACTGCCACATTGCCATGGTTAACTACGGTCATATGATCCTCATAGTCAATGGAAACCCATAAGGAGTGATAGGATTGCCAATGTTTCTTGTCACCTTCTCATCAGCATAGTTTTTGCTTGTGGGAAGCTTGCAGGGAGAAAGTCAGTGGAGAAATGGTGTATCCCAAATAATGACTTTTTATCCTCAACATAATATCGGCTTCACTTGCACTGTGCTGGCCACTCATACACTCCTGAGACCTGTCTCCCATCTGGCAGCAATCATTTTACATGCAGGGAGGGAGGGAGGGAGGGGGAGGAGAGAGAAGGGAAGGGAGAGGGAAGAGGAGGAAGGAAGAGAGGGAGGAAAGAAGGAGAGACAGACAGGGAAGGAAGAAGGAAACGAGGGAAGGAAGGAAACTGTGGTTATTCTGTTTCTCTGTTTAGGTTAGGAAATATCTTTAAAATGATGATCCAAGGGGTCACATGTTATTTAGTACTCCTCATGTTTCCTAGATGTGCCAGAGGGTCCTTCCACTTTCATGACGAATTTTGGGAGCAGGAGAAAGTGGATTTATTCTATTATTTTTCATTACAAAGGTAAGCAAAATGCATTGACCTACTCGGCTAGCAGTATAGACACTTGCCTGAGCTATTTTAGAGACTTCCAGTGCAAACTCTACATCTCTACTTAGAAGGAATAAACATGTTTAATAGGACTTATTCCCAAGAAATTGTGCATAGATTATAACTTCATGTTTTTGATGCACTTAATAATCAGCAAATGTTTTCAAACATCTCAGAAATATTGTATTATTTTTAGAGAATAAGTATTTCATACTTTATGCCTTCTTAGCACATCCCTTCAATGCTCTTCCTTAGATTCATCATTTTACCTTCATTGTATTCTAGATTAGTTGTTTCACCTAATAAATATCATCACTTTTTGAGCACATGCTTGAAATTGTTGATTTTCAGACTTCCTATGGAGTTTCCCCTTGGAATTGCTGATGATAGTGATATTAAAAAAATAAGAGGAATTTAGTCTTAGAAGGACAAACTCTATCTTTTCCTCCCTCTGAGAATTCAAGAGGATTTTGTGCAATAATGACTTTTTATATATTACACAGTAACCATAATTTCTGCTTCTTTTCTATAAAACGTCAAAGATTTATCTTCACAGTCATTCAGATGGTGCTCCAAGGCAAGCTTGTACTATTAAATAAGCTTGAAAAAGATGAGGTACATTTGTACTAGCCCAATATAAATATAAATAAATAAAATACATATGCATATATGGCATCTCATGGATCTGGTTTGTCTTATATGGTACAACACATTCATTATCCTTGACAAAAAATAATCTGTTAGCATAAAATTATGAGTTTGTTTTCTCATGTTTTAATTTTTTTATTTTAATATAATATAACGTAACGTAACGTAATGTAATAGAATACAATATAATATTTTTATTTCCAGTTTAATTAGCTCATTAAACACCTTGGAGATACAAATTTGTTTAATTCCTTCACCTCAACCAGACCACACTAATTTAACTCATTCTCCTATCAGCAATTATTTACTAAAGCTTCCCTAGTGAATTTCTACTAAGTTCTTTCCTATGAGCTTTAGCATGCAAATCTTAATTGTTCAGTGACTATCTCTGGTTGATTGTACCTCAGACCAAGGAACATGACCCCCTTGATTGCAACAACTATGATTAAAGGATGGGTAAGGTAAAACTATTGCATAGCATATAGCACTTACAATACTCTTTATTCTCTTTTTTTTTAAAGAATTTTTCTTCTAAAATAAATGATGCAAACCAGTGACATGTACAGAAATCTTATTTCTCAAGTAGGAAATAATTTCTCAGAAGACTGAACGTGGTGCTATTGGGAAAGACTTTCTTCTTATATCTGAGATTCTTGTAACATTTTCTCGATTCCACTACAAGGGTTTCTAATCATGGCTACAATAACCAAGAGTCTATTAAGGAAAAAACAAAAGACAACAGGAAGTAGTTACAAAGGAAAGTCAGCTCTCTACGTAAAGTAGAGTGAATATCCTTATTCAGTTGTAGAAGCTGTAAAGGTGTCTTTAGAACAGGGTTCAGAAAAGATGCATGAAAGTTAAGAGCCGAGTGAAGAATGTAAGGGATACACCACTTCATTATAAGGAAAGATGGGACATTTTATCTCCCTACATTTTTCTCAGTTTGCCATTTGCCCGCACATAACCAGAACAAGGTATGGGAAATAGGCCAGTAATGAAAAAGGAGAGACAAGGAAGGAATTACGCATCTAGCAAATCAATTTTGAATGAAGCAGGAAAATTATAGTTTCTGTTCTGGTTTGCTGCCAATAATTAATTCAGATTCCGTGCCAGATTTCACAAGCCACCATATTATAACAACTTGATTATAAATAAAGACATGATTTATATACGATTATAACAAAAAAAAACACCCTAATGTATTAGTAAAAAGTCCCTTTTGCATTTATCTTGATACGTATACAACCTTCCTGCCAGCAACACAGAAATGATCTCTTATAGTGGGCTTCTTTTCTTCGCCGTCCAGGCTAGATTCCCCATATTTCCTAGAGTCTCTCATCCAAATAGAAACCCAGCCTAACTTTGCTTAGCTTCATAGCCCACATAAGGTTGGCCATCTGTGGCCATCAGCTGAAATGCAACATAGAGTACAATACAGATGATCCTCTCCCATGTTTGTAGTTCAGATGGCAACGGTTGAGTGATAGTGTACATCTCCTAAGGAGAGGTTTTAAAAACTATGGTGTTATGTGTGTGTGTGTGTGTGTATACACACACACACACACACACACACTGATCAAATATGGATAGAGGAGGTGTAATTTCATGTGTCCTTTTTTGTGTACGCTTCCTCAATATATAATGTACATTGCTAATCAATTACAGTCTTTGCCCAACCAATCCATATAAAAAGTAAAAGAACTATCAACCAAAACAAACGATAAGAGGAATATAACTTGAAGACAGAAAAAAGATACAACCACAATATTTCTATTAGAAAACCTCTTGTAGGATTACAAAAATGTTGCAAGTTATCATTCTAAGATTACATAAATCAGAATATCATCATTGTATTACCAATTGTAAATGAAATGAAATCTACTGCTAATTTTATGAGCACAACCTTTTTACCAGAAATTATATTATTAAAGTAGTTTGCATAGTACTTCACATCATTTCATGATCCATGAAATGCCAAAGGATTACACCATGTAGAAACAGATGAAGCAGAAGTAATAAAAAGAGGACATTTATAGTTGTTTTTATATTTTTAAAAATGCCAAAACAAAATTAAAGTTAGATTCCAACAATGTCCAAATGACTAAATAACAATGCACATTTCAAAGGGCACAAGTTCAAACCATTGTTGGTCTTTGTACACGTGATTACCCCTACATAAGAGCTAGCTATCCTGCATGGAAATAAAGCTTTCAGATGTCGCCTTCTTTTCATAGTGAGAAGTAATAGTCCGGAGGTAGAAGAAAATCTCAGGAGAGAGGAGAGGAGAGGAGAGGAGAGGAGAGGAGAGGAGAGGAGAGGAGAGGAGAGGAGAGGAGAGGACGAGAATATGAATTCAGTGCATAACTGCAAAGGCATCCTGAAACTCCTTCATTTTTCTGTATTTAGCCAAGCAAATTTTACTATGGCATCTTCTTTGGTTAAAGTATGGATAGGATTCATGCTTCAGGTATGATGCCCCTCTGCTTACTTTTGCATATAGCTTCAGTGGCAAAGGAGGTAGGGAAAAGAAAAAAAAACCTGGGGTGAGCAGGCTGCAGCCCTGTGTGTGGCCAAGGCAGCAGGAAGCAATGCAGGGAGAGGGAGAGAGACAGAGACAGAGAGAGACAATGAGCCCAGCATAACAGTAGAACAGGCAGCTGGCCTAAGATGCTAATTCAGCGCTTTAACAAATCAATGCCACTTGAAAAGTACAATACGAACCCTCACTGGGTGGATGTCAGGGGACTCAGAAAATGCATTCTCAAGTATTTCACATTAAGAGGGAATAATGTGTTAATTTATAACTCTTCACCCTATACACTTGGATTATCCATCTGTGTCAGCTGTTTGACTTCTTAAATTTATCAAAAACACGTGCAAAGGGAGACATCTTCTGCTTCAGCATTGGGAAACAGAGCTCAAATGGGGAGGGGACGACCCTCTTGAGGGGGAGGGGAGTGAGAGAATTCAAAAAGAAAAGAACAGCAAAAGGAAGGGCCGTTCCCTATCAGTGGCTGATTGCACTGAGCACCATCAGTCAAACGTGGCATCCTATATAGAAGAGAATCTTGAATCAGCAACCAAAAGGTGCCATCGCCAACATTCGCTTGAAGAAAATTCCAGGCCATAATTAAGTACTGCACCGCAATGACAATCACTGCTTAGTGAATGAACATTGTTGTTCTTCTTATGGCCAGTAATGGAATGTCAGAAACAGAGCACAGAATAGAGAGAGCTATCAGCTGCTTAAAGAATTGCAACATTTTGATGCTCTGATACAGAAAAATTCTTCCATGCATTCTAAAGGATGCCTAGATTTGCCTAATAGGATAAAATCCTATGTAGCCTCGTTGCAGTTAGTCCTTAGTATGATTTCAAAAGCATCACCTCTGCAATTGGATATTACTCTTACATAGATAACAATGTAGGCATCCTTCATGAAAAGAAGCTGAAATTAAATAATAAAACCTTCTGTAAATATGAATAAAAGTCTGATTTAGAGGAAGCATTTGGTTTATGTAGTGTCTAGCTGTTTATTCCACATGCAACTTGGTTAATTTTTCTTTCTTGTTTCACTAAACAAAAGAAATGAACTATGTTAAGGGGGGGGGGGGAAATCTTACCTAACCTCATATCTAATTTGTACTCCTTCCTATGAAGCTCAGCTAGTAATGCTTACAGGTAATACTCTCATACCTGTTTCCGGTTCATTCTGTTGTTATGTTAGAATCAAATCATTGTTGACTTAAATGTCAATATATTAGATGAAAATAAATTATTGGGAAAAATATAAAAGGTAAGGATTACATTTTAAATCCTTCTGAATGAGAAAAATCAATTCTGAAGTCTTGAGTTCTAGTACAGAATAGATTTATAAAAATTTAGTATATTCTTTTTAAAAAATACATACATACATACATACATACATATATATATATATATGCAATATATATATGCAATATATATATATAAGCAATATATATATATAAGCAATATATATATATAAGCAATATACCGGTATATAAAAGCAATTCTCATTTCTCTCAATGAGAAAAATCAATTCTGAAGTCTTGATTTCTAGTACAGAATAGATTTATAAAAATGTAATATATTATTTTTTAAAAACACATACGCACACACACATACATACATACATACATCAAAGCAAAATTAAGAGAAATAATTGATGATGTTATATCGCAAAAGGTAGAAATCAGACACGGTGGTCTCGAAATGAAAAACAGCTTCTTCAATGATTTCAGATTGTTAGCTCGACTTGTTTATGACTATGTTTACAGGGAGGGGGAGCTTAACAATAAACACCTAAGCCATTGTGGACGTGTTATTGTGTGCACATCAATTATGCACTCAAAACAGAAACAGACACTCCCTTATTTTCACAACATTCATATGTAAATAATATGCTGATGAATGGAAATTAGATGCTAGAGATGAGTTTTTAAAGTAGACATCTTTCCATCCACTAAAAAGAAGAGAACCAGCAACTGGTTCAGGAAAGAGAAGGGAATGGGTATCAAGACAGCCTGGTAGTACAGAAAAGGCTTGGGATGGGAGGGGAGGGTTTGCCCTCATGGGTCTAATATCCTGTGAACAAAAGTGAGGTTCAAGGAGAATTGAAACTGATCCTTTGCGAAGGAAGGGAATGGGGAAAAAGAAGATTCTTGGTCCACATATGCAAAATCAGTACAAAATTAAGTTACCTTCTAAAAATATTTTTCAACTTTTATGGAATGGAGGAATGAGTTGAAAGATTTTCCTTTCTTATGCTGATCTTTGGTCATGAACAATAAATTTGATTTGTTTTAGTTTCCTGTAACAGCAAACAACGCACTGTACTTCATAGAGGTCTATAATGTACTTGGGATATTGAATTGTTTATTTTTAAATCTAATAACCCAAACTACTGGTGCCATCTTTACCTACTGTGTGCAAGACTGGTCCCTCTTACACACATTATTATTTCTGCCTAATTTCCTAGAGTTTCCCCTAATACAAGTGATCTATTCTTATCGTTACAGTACAGCTAATCCCCTCTTTCTCTGCCCCTCACCCACAGCCTGACTCACCTAAGGGGTTAAAAGACTGGAGTGCATTTGTGACTTGTCAGTGACATATAATACCTGGGTCCTTCATGCAATCAACTTTTACTTGACATGTATTTGCTCATCACAGGACCCGTATTACTACTGGGAAAATGAAGAAAAACCTAAATTAACACTTGACATTCAATATGGTCAAGTCCTTAATTGGCTGGGCTTCCTGAGAAAGCAATTTTCTATTCCCCAAACTGTTCGTGTGTCATGTGTGGAGTGCAGCTCTTGGCCATCACTGCTGTCCCTCGCTCACTCTAATGAGAGCAGATGAATTAGTGCTACGTGACACGATTTTAGCAGGGCGCTTTTCATCTCCCCCTCCCCTCACTGGCATTTTTGCTGCACAAGTGACAGCTGTGCGGCAAAAGGAGAGGAAAAGGCTAAAAAATCCTACTTGCAAACAGCCACATGGAGACGGTTTGTTGAACATAAATATAGTTTAAATGGTTTTGCTCTATCTTAAAGAGTCCTTTCTTGTAATAGGTGCTTATTATGGTATTTCTGAGTGGTGGATGGAAGTACCTTAAGGATCAATTTAATTCACTTATGTTAGCTGCTGGGAGGCCACATTAACTTTCACTCCTTTCCCTTGTTCGTGTATTACATTCGCACATATTCCTAATTAAAGAGCAACGTCTCTCGGTTGTCTGTAGATCTGGCAAATATTTAATAATCCTTAACATTTATTTAACGCTTTAAAATGGTAAAACGTATTAATGCAACACATTCTGAAATAAACATGCAACTGAAACTCAGAAAGAGATTATAGCCAGAGAGAATAGACATAGATGCACAGATTTATTGCAGGTAGATTTACAATATATCACTAATTTGGAGCAGCTTCACATTCTCCCACTAACAGTAATGTTTGTCAATACATACACTGCATAGCCCAAAACCCTGGAATATTGTCAGTTTCTGATTATTTAAAATATTTATACATGAATACCTTCAAAATAAGTTGAAGTATGGTATATAAACAAGTGAAATATTTGTCTGTGTGCAAAAATTATCCATAAACATACACATACCCAATAACATTATCCAATAAGCTTACTTACTTACTTACTCCTTACTTTAATCATTGGGAAAGTGAATTCCTAATTTGGTCAAGATTTTGGTTTTGGCTTCAGCACTTGAACCCAGAATAAAGTATGTGTAAAGTATTTTGTGCATTTGTGCAAAATAATTAGATACTATAAAGAAAAAAGGCAATAATATATAGTGCATATCTCATAATATTAAAAATATTATTTTATTGTCTGTCCTGACTGCTTGAAAGGAGGAAATTAAATGTTTTCCACAAACATTGGAGACAACAAATTTGCCATATTTCATTAGAATGTTGTTAAGCTGTGTAAGATTTATGTCACTTTTTAGCTAGGTTTGAAAATTTTTTTTGAATATACAACTTATTCAATAAGATTTCTGAGTCCACCATAAAATATGATTTCTAAGAATATGATCCCATCATAAATGAGGCTTTGGAAATGTTGCCTATATCTAAAATACCACAAAACAGTTGGATCTTAGTCATTCATTCCTACAGATCTCAGGCTGACCTTGTATAGTTTCATTAAATGTTACCATTAAAAAGTTACATGGCCAAAAATGTAGAATGTATGGAACCGAAGGAAAATAGATGAGTTATTCACATGACCCTTTCTGCATTTCTGAGAAATGTGAAGTTATAAAGATGGGCTTTCCTCTTTAGCTGAATTTACAGCTTTACTTTAGAATACTCCATGTAATTTTAAATATATCCTTCTAACAGCAAATGAGTCTTTTTTTTAACCCAGCAGCCATAGAGATGCATAAGCTCTATTTGTGAAGTACTTCTTAATAAGATATCTTGAGTTTGCCAACAGTTTTAAAAAAGGTGAGAAGTAAAAAAAAAAGACTGTAAAAATGCAAGTCATTGAAATATTTAAATCCAACAGGCGCTCCTGTTGTTTATCATCTTCATACTAGAGGATAACTAAACAGAACATTTCTTCACCATAAGCAACAGATTCAACAGGGAGATCCTGGACATAGTATTTGTATACTCTTTAAGTCTCTTTCCTCAACCCAAACATCCCACCTCTGTGCAATTCCTAGAAATTCCAGCTGGTATGACCACTGTGTTAGAGCCAAATGCAACCAGACAGAACCAGCCTGGAAAATGCTGACAAAGTCAAACTATATATTATGAAAGTAATTATGAAAGTAATTTGCATGATCTTGCTTATGCAACAAGTCTTATCGTATCACTGAAAAGAAGAGGCGATGCTATGTGTTAACAGCTTTATGGTGACACTTGATGCCAACCTTTTTTAATGTCACAATTTTTAAGGCATTGTTAAAATATGGTATTAAGTGACACGTGGTTTCGTAACGCAAAAAGGTCATGTTTAGCTCCACAGTGATCTCTCAATCACTATAATGAAAAGGTGCAACCTTGCATAAATTGTTCCTGATCTCTACACTAGAACCCCACAGTAACAATTAGTATAAAGACCAGGATCGGTGTTTGACTGCTAAAATAAAATAATGGTACAAGTTCTGATTCTAAGAATTTCCATCATCATAATGGAAAATCTGGAAAAAGTACCAGAGAAAAACATCCGTACTGAAGTGTACTGATAGAAGATAAAATCTGGGTTTACACAAGTATGCCAATAATCATCTCTGAAAAGTTATTCAGTGTTACACCTGCTGCTTGAACATCCTCAGAACGAAACCCCTTGTCTTTTTCCTTCAGTGCAGGGCTAACTAGGGGTGGGAACTTAGGATGACAGCAATAATGGGAGAGAAGCACTACTGCCTTTACAACTGCCTACAGTAAAACAGACCATTAAAAGGAGTCTTTTGATTAAAGGCAAGCAAGTAACGGCAAAGTGACATGTTTTAACCTGACATTTTGTTAAGAATCAGCACGCTTTAGGAGTTCATAAAAAAGTTAAGAGGGTTCTGTGGTCCATTAAGGATGAGCTGAGTACCACTGATGTTCCGTCTATGTAAAATGTGTCACTCTGGAAGTTTCCAATTCAAAAGCCCTAAAGCCTGTTTACAGTGCAAAGGAAGATAGTTCTGATTATTTTTTTCTTTATCATTTTTATGCAGCAGCACATTAAGTTCTCTCGGCCGTTTTTAGAGTCTAAGTGAAATGCTTATTCTATTTTTCTTTGGAAAGCCTTGTGAACATCTATGCCACCCACCCTGAGCTTCAACAGCTTACATTTCAGCCTTTTCAGAGAAGATAAACACAGCAGGCAAGGCAATGATAATGAAAGGGGGGGGAATCTGCCTGGCACATGAAATAAGGGGCAGAAACACACACATAAGGGGTAGGTTTATCTAGCTAGGCAAAGTTTGAATGCAATTTTTCAGGAATTAATAGCACTTCAAATAGTATTTCCCCACTGCTTCCTCCCAATCCAGGCCCAAATTCAGGATATTTTATCTAACTCCCAGGTGAAAGATTTCAAAAAATGGTAAACTGCAGCTGTGTTGACATTTTACTTAAAGTGGGGGGGGAGGGGGGAGGACATACCAAGCAACATCATTCTGACACACTTTGCAGATGCTTCGTTACAAGAGGCACCAGTCACTTGATGTGAAATATTTGACTGCAAAATGATTTTTGCTAATCTCTGGTTCCTGCTAGAGTTTAGCTTCTCCAAGATTTTGGAAACAAACTATATTAAGCTATCAACCGCATCTCAATGAGAACTGGACACTATCCAATTTGCTCCACTCAGCCCTTACTTAACAATAGCAAATACTTTGTCCCACCCATTACATACCGTGCACATACCATTTTAATAAAGGGCCTACTTTCTCAAAGAAAATGATAACGAAAGAAAATCAATAACAGAATAGACTTCACTTTGAAACACAAACTAATTAATTACTTCTTTGGCTGAGAAATATTAGTATTTGATTTGTCTGGGGAATTCAGTTATGAGCAGTTCTTTTCTATAGAAAGCTCTTTTAATATAACATGCAATAAATATTAACAACTTAATTCTGCACTAACTTAGTCTGATACTGAAAAAATGACTCCAGCTTAGTAGCTGGTAGTTAGTGTTGATTTCTAGTTGCAGTATCATGCATAGGAGTGACCAAATAGTTCCAGCAGTACAAATAAATCTTAGATCTTCACACGTTCTTAAAAAAAAAAAAAACCTCAAGTAGTTTGACTAAAAATTAATGTACTAAGATCCATGTCTACGATGATTCTGAACGAGACCAGAAATTAAAAATGTACACATTTAATTGTGGTCCTAAACACTGACAATCCACCGTAAACAATATTTTTTGAATGGAAGATTTCATAACTTGCTAATTTCCTCCCTGTCACAACGGTCTACTTGCTATGGTTTCCATGCAGTTTTCTGTGGAAATCATTACAATTGTAACTGATATTCAAAGTTGAATACTACAATGCATAAAATTCCTATTGTTTTAAGAATGTTGTAAAAGGAAAGAAGATAATTTTTTTGGGATCTAAGCCATTGAAAGCTGGTAGTAATAATAAAAATGATCATTTATTTTTGCAAGGTTAAATATCAATTTGCACACACTATTTATATACTTACAGGTCGTCCTTGACTTACAACCCAATTGAGCCCAAAATTTCTGTAGCTAAGTGAGACAGTTGTTAAGTGAGTTTTGTATCATTTTATGAGCTTTCTTGCCACATTTGTTAAGTGAATCACTGCAGTTGTTAGATTAGTAACACAGTTGTTAAGTGAATCTGGCTTCCCCATTGACTTTGCTTGTCAGAAAGTCGCAAAAGGTGTTCACATGACCCTGGGACCGTCATAAGTACATGCCAGTTTCCAAGCATTCAAATTCTGATCACGTGACCAAGGGCATGCTGCAACGGTTGTGTGAAAAATGGTCAAAAGTTGCTTTTTTCAGTGCCATTGTAACTTCAAATGGTCACTAAATGAGCTGTTGTAAGTAAAGAACTACCTGTGTATTAGTACTATACATTTCTTATTTTCTCCAGCACACAGAAGGTTGAATTTTTCTAAACTGCTATAATTGCAGGATTCCTTGTGACTGCCTACAAATCCAGGCAAAGATACATGGGGGAAAACATGAACGAGGTTTCTAATCCTGGTCCTTATTAGAACAAATTAAATTGAAATCAAAAGTGGTTTTTTTTTCCCAAGCACAATTACAAGGTGAATAAAAATTGGCTATATATCCTGCTTGGTGTCACTGGCAAATGAGTAGATATATCAATAAAATGTGTTGACACATCTAAGTACAATTTTATCTGCCACATGAATCCATAAGTTCACAGCTGGAGTTTGTATGGATTCTAATTTAGCAAAACAGCCATAGCTTCTGTTTAGCTATAGCCCCAGCTTATTGATAAAATGGTGCCGCAGAAGAAATGACATACATTATCAGTTTTCAGCTAGTACCAGCCTATAGGCCACATTTTCATCCTTCTCTAATGTAATACTTGATAGATTGATATACACAGTTTTGAAATTAATACATTTCATGTGTTTCATGTATTTAAATGTCCACATCTAAATATTATTTCAGTTTGCAGTAGACAGATGGGTTGGGATCAGCTGGAAAAAACAGAAACTGAAGCTGAAGAATGTAGCACCTTACAACATCTAAATCAGGGGTCCCCAATCCCCAGTCCGTGGACCAGTACTGGGCTGCAGCATGCCAGCAATCGGTCCGCACAAACAAGCAAAGCCCCATCTGTGGGATGCAGGCAGCACACAGAACCACACACTCTCTGGTCCACGGAAAAACCTCTCTCCACGGAACCGGTCCCTGGTGCCCAAAAGTTGGGGACCTCTGATCTAAACGATCAGTTTCTGTATTCTGCCCTTTTACTCATTTACAGGAATATGGACTGAAGATAACACAATACTGTTCCAGAAACAATCCCTACCAGTAAAGGATTGCAAATATTAGGGCCCAGAGAAATTTATATTGCCAAACAAACATGTAAGGCTCTCTCTTAATGGACTGACTATATTTCCTAAAAAAAAAAGTGATGATGTGTAGACCTGAGAACTCTACAGATAGTGTTGGACTTACAATCACAATTGAGCCCAAAATTTCTATTGTTAAGTGAGACATTTGTTAAGTGAGTTTTGGCCCATTTTACAACCTTTCTTGCTACAGTGTTAAATGAATAACTGCGGTTGTTAAGCTAGTAACACAGTTGTAAAGCGAATCTGGCTTGCCCCGTTGACTTTGCTTGTCAGAAGTTTGCAAAGGTGATCACATGATCCCAGGACACTGCAACTGTCTTATATGAACCAGTTGCCAAGTGCCTGAATTTTGATCACAGGATCATGGGGATGCTGCAAAGGTCATAACTGTGAAAAACGGTCATAAGTCAATTTTTTCAGTGCCATTGTAATTTTGAACAGCCACTAAATGAACTGTTACAAGTCAAGGATTACCTCTATTTGCAGAATTGGATAGAACAATATATATGATAGCAATATTTCAAGATGCATGTATTTATTGAATGTTCAACAAAAAAAATGGTATTCAATGATACCTTCCTCCATTTTCAATTGAAGTTGGTCATCAGTGTGATATTTTAATTATGTTAAAATATTATCAACTCTTGATGAACTCTTCAAAGCAAATTTTCTCATTCACCCAATTTAATTTCTTCATTTCTCCAGATAAATAAAGTTTTCTTAATTATTCTTAGGACTTTGACCAACTTGTCTTGCAACAAAAAATAAACTACTTTTAGACTTCCAAAGGAAACATAGCAAACTGAAGACATCACCACAAAAGAAGCGATGAAGACTACAGCAAATACCAAAGGACTGGTGAGTAGACCAGTTCTTCACAAACTCTCTGGACAGGATAGAACAGAAGATTGCCAATATGTCCTCTCGACAGGTGCTCTTCACAAGGAAACTGCAGGACAGCAGTCTTCTGCAGGTTTGAGCATCAGCAGATGAAGGAATTAGCCATCTTGCTCACAACCATGACAGAGCCTTTTAAAGGACAGTAAGTTCCCAAGCTCCTTTTTGTCAAAATTGTCTGAAATGTCTGAAAAATTGCTGGGTGAGTTAGCTTCAACCTTGAACAAATGAAAAATAAATTAGAAACAGCAAAAAAACTAAAGATTTTAATAAAAGAATTTTACAAATGGATTAAGGGTCCAGTTAAAATTATAATATTGATTTTTGCTGTAAGATTTTACAATTAACTATAAAAAATAAATAGCTTCTTTATGAACCAGTTATTTTGTCTATCATGTTTATAACATAGATAAGCAATTTTATGATTTAAAAATTGGATACTAGCAATTAAAAATTATAATAACTAAAAATTATAAATAGAAGGAAAACTACAAAACAACTTTTGCTGTCAGTTAACTGGGACTTACAAAATGGCCCAAAACATTATAACATTAGAAATATTAAAGGATAGCTTTGAAGAATGGAGTCAAGAATTAATAGCAGTGTCAATAATGTCTGATTCTATGGATAGATTGTATCCAAAAGACGTCAGTAAAGGAATAACATGTGGAGCAAATGTTGTTTGACAAGGTAGAGACAATATCAAAAGTGAAACAAAAAATGACTGGTGAACATACTATATATTACTGGATATACAGAAGATACTGAAGTTTTAAAAATTAAACAGGTAATACATATGATAAACAAGAAAATGACTTGGAAAAGGTTTTCTAATTAGACCTACAAAGGTTTGTTAAATCCATGAAGAAGGCTATGAGATGAGATAAAGAAAAAATTGAAGAAAAATTAATTCCTACAACAATATTTGAATTAACTACAGATAAAGACTGTAAGAAGTAAAAGAAAACAGTATAAAATTTGTTTATTTGATCAAGATTAAGATAATACATTCTGGCAATCCTTTATGGAGTTTTTGCCAATACCATGATTAAAAAAAAGATGTTTTATGGGTTTGCTTATAGATAAGGGACAGGATTATAAGATGAAGTGATATCTGTATGTAACCTTATAAAGAGAAGAGTTACTAAATTTATTTATGCTTGTAATGAAGGTTGGAAGTTACTTTTCTTTATTTTATTTTTTCTTACCTTTCTTTTTTTTTTCTTCTAATTTTTCTTTTTTACAATTTTTCAGTTTAGTTTTTAATTAGTTTTTACTACTGTAATCAAATCCTTAATAAAAATTATACAAAAATTAAATTACTTTTTTAAATGGAAAAAGATAATTTTCATTTCATATTTGAAGCCAAAGATTCTTAGCTTTATTTTCTTACAAATAGGAGATGGAAAGAATAGTTCACTGGCAAGTTGAAGAAATCACTGCAATGAAATACTAAGTTGCATACTTTTTGCAATAATTTACTGATAATATCATACCAAGAACAGATAGTATGCAAATCATCTTTATCAAAATCCAAATGGTTTTGGTTCACAGAATAAGAAAATAGATTAACATTGACTAAGACAGTAATTTTATCGGACTTTGCAATTATCTATTAAATTCTATGTTCAGCCATTTACACAGCTTGAGTATTTTTTCATATGTATGGATAAAAAAATGTATTTGCAAAATAACCCAAGATAATTTTGAATTACAGCATCTGACAAAGTGCACACAGATCCCTTCTTGGTGACAGAATTTTCTTTCCTTCATTTGGGTCTTTAAATTACAATGACGACCCAAATATACTGCATAGTAACTTATTTTTACTGAATGAGATCTGTAATTCGTGACTTTTCCAGGCAATGAAAGTCCTTGAGCCATATTGCTCTTCTAATTGTAACCTACGATTTACGGAAACAGACATGTTAGAAGGGTTGGTACTAGAACAAGCTATGCTGCAAAAGATACACATTTCAAATATAAGGAAAAAGTAATTTCATTTGGCTGTCTATGTTGCTATCTTCTAAACAATTATTAGTTTTTTTCTGCAAAGTGCAATCCTATGTAAAAATAAATATAATTTTCTTGAAGGAATGAGGAAGTTAATTTTGAACAAAAAGGTAAAATGTATTTGAAAATACGTTCTTACACTCCATTCTTACAACGAATACTGCTATGTCCAAAAGGTGGGAATATCACCATTCCCTTTATCAGATTCATTCATTCATTCATTCATTCATTCATTCATTCATTATCAGTTCATCCATCCATCCATCCAACCATGATAGATAGATAGATAGATAGATAGATAGATAGATAGATAGATAGATAGATAGATAGATAGATAGATAGATAGATAGATAGATAGATAGATAGATAGATAGATAGATAGATGTTCATCTCAAATAAATGATTCTAGGCAGTTTAGACCATGAATCAGGTTTTATGTACCAAATAACTATATCTATTAGATATGCATACTTATGTAAGAATAAGCACCACTGAGGACAGTGAACATTTCCAATTCAACATTATATTGCATGATATTTTATATTCCTTGTGGTAGCATCTAACCAATTCTGGCTGTTCCTAGAATCTAACCATGTTCATTCCAAGTGAGTACTTAAGTGGGAGACCACAAGAAAATCCAAGGGCTGAAGGCTATGTGGGAAATTTAAAAAACAACAACAACAAAACAAAACAAACCCTAAAGAGAATGGAAAATCACTCTTTTACTGTTACAAAAAAACCCTAATTGGAAGTGTTTGTAATATGGCCAGAAGTTCACCTCGATCTGAAAGAGAATTTATGCTTATTTGGAAAGAAAATGATTTCCCCCCCCACACACACACACACAGAAAGGTGGCATATAGTTTGCAAAGTAAACTTCTAACATTAACATTATATTTCTCATTCATAGACAGAATCGGGGCTTTTTTTGTCATAGAACGCCCAGAACGGAGTTCCGTCACCTTTTTTGGATGGAACCTTGTAGGATAGGCAAGGCGGATTGTATGACGTGTGTGAGTTCCGGCACCTTTTTTTTTTTTTTTTTTTTTTTTTACAAAAAAAGCACTGGACAGAATTATATATTTTTCAAAAGAAATCACATGACTGACTGAGTAGATTGAATGTCTAGTTTATTAGGGCTTAAGAATGATTGGATGACAACATTACTTCCACACTGACTGGAACTCTAATGAGTGACTGAACATCCCTATAGCTAGTGTTAAGTCGCTGGAGACCATTTACAATGGCCATGCATAAGGGAAAATAGCGTGCCCTTAAACAACTTTTTAAACTGGAGGATGAACATCCATGCAATAGATAAAATGTTGATAACAGACTATTAATGGTGGATTAGTATTGCTCTGTTTTAGTCTATTTCTAACAGAAACCTCAAAAGAAAATGTAATAAATTTGAGGTTCAGCTCTTCCTATGCAATACATTCTCTAGAGGAAGGGTGTCCAACCTTGGCGACTTTAAGGACTTATGAACTTCAACTCCCAGAATTCCCCTGCCATCATGACTGGCTGGGGAATTCTGGGAGTTAAAGTCCACAAGTCATAAAATTGCTAAGGTTAGATGCCATTGGTATAACAGGTATTAAACATTTTAATATTAAACATTTTAAAATCAAATATTACAAGTATAAAGACAAAATAGAAGAGTGAAGAACTGAAATCAATATACATTTTTTCAGAAATCGGTACTACTGTTTTTTTTTAGCATGGGAGTTTATGGCTGTTTGAAAGCAGCTATGGATCCAGTCAGGTGAATCAATCAAAGCCATTTCACTCATGATTTAGAATACAACTTATCTTTTCCAATGCATGCTATTTTTAATCAACTTGACAGGTGAAGAGGATCTTACCTTGTAAAATTAGCATTTAAAATAAATAACTGCAACCCACTGCATTGTATATAAGCAATACTGAACTGAGAATGATTTCAGACTTAAAGCCTAACTGAAAATCTAAATAAAAAAATACCCGGGGGTATTGACTTAATACCTGGCACCATTGACTTAAGTGTACACTTAAGAGTTTATCTAGACTTTAAGTTGCTGTTTCTTTTCACTTTTTTTCCTTATAACATTTAGATTAAATCTATAGAGTTGTGGAGGAATGCAAAGCTGATGTCATATCTTGTTTATCTAAAGAAATGCAGAATATCCTTCTCTCCATGGCTCTTTTCCTACTTAGTTGACCTTTATTATTTTTTCTTTCCCACAGAAATCAATGTAACTTAACAATACTTTTATTCTCAATAGATCTCATCTAAAGTCAACAAGAAGGCTTGAGTTCCAACTGGATTATATAGAAACAAACAGACCTTTGTTGTATACCTATAGCAGATTCATGTTTTCAATGTGTTTTCAGTTTGGACAAATGCTGATATGCTCATAAAGTACAATGAAAATTTATCTAGGTATAACATGCTGACTCCGTGATGAAGGACTTTTATTCTCTTTTCCTTCTTCACCCCTAATGCTGATCTATAATTTTGAAACATTTAAATAAAATAATACATTTGCAATGTACCTGTTAAATCACAACAAGTGTCGATAAAATCAGGTTTTGCAGGAGTCACAAATGCAGAATGCCTTCCTGAATTCCTCCACTGAATAAAATCTATCCTACTTATAAAATGCCAGTCAAATGCTGCTAGCTGACAATGCCAAGTGTTGTAGGGCATTATGGATGGGTAGAAACCTCACCAGACTGCCCCCGTTTCTACCCTGATTAAGACAAAAACGAACCACCTTTTTATATTTAGAAATACTTAGGACCAATTTTTTTTTTAAAAAAAAAACAGAATTACACCATTCCCTTTCAATCCAAAAATAATTAAATCCACACTAATTAAGCTTCTCAATTTAATATTAGTTTTGTTATTGCATAAAGCCAGCTGGAAGTAATTACTTTTTTTCCATGTGTAGTCTTCATTACTGATATTTTTTTCCCCCTCCAGACAACTAGTTCAGATGATCTTGGCAAATGTAAGTCTTGGCTCAATTGTCCTGGGAACAAAGAGCTATGATGTGCAACATTAATAAAGTTGACAAACTTTAAATGTTGACTAAATATAAACAACAACAATAACAACAATTCTAACAAGTATTTCAGTCAAACCCTGAGAACACTTCCTAGGAAAACGTCGTGAAACTCACTAGGAATAAATGTGCATAAAATTATACTCTTACAGTTCTCTGATCTCTGTAGGATAATATGGAATAATACATACCTATAATATGGAATACGTGTAATTTTTTCCCAGTATCACTAGAAATAATTTCCCATCAAATTTATCCATTTACCCATAAGTAACTGTACTTTGTATATTAGGGCATTCAAATTCAATTGCACATATTTGCAGTAAGTAATACCCTACTAAACATGAAATTCTATACCAGGGAAGCAGAATAATTTTTATAATAAATTGTACCAGATTTTTGTCATTGTATTTATATTATATTTTAGTGTCACATAAATAATGTTTTGGCTAAAATTCTTACTGGCCAGATAGATTAGGAAGAAAATGCTACTTCTACAAAGGGCTGAAGTACAGACTGTACTCTCTTTCTTCTGATATTCCATAAAGATTGGACCAAGCAGTCTACCAATATTATACTCTGAGAAACCAAGTTACCGAATTCCACATTTTTATCTTGCCTCTCCTTACAGAGGCAAAATAAATGGACTTTCTGCCAATAGTTAAACTAGAGTGCCCGTATGAAAAATGCCAGGCACAGGTAGATTTTTCAGTGGTTCATCTACGGAGTTTCATTTCATCCACAATTCAGCAATTTTTATCACCCTGACATCTGATTGGGAAATAAAACCAGGAAATCCATGACATCCACATGGCCTTATGGAATAATAAAGCATACACGAAGCTGTTTTCTTCTGTAATTTGACACGTTTCTGATCTGCAATCCCCCACCCCATTATCCTGTTTAAAATTTGAAAACTGTTCTCAGTGTATAATTGCAAACTGAAATCTGATATGACAAAGTGAAGACTCACAGAATAGGCTTGCTCCTATAAAAACACTTGTATGTAGGTAGGCAAGGAATGGATAGCTTTCATGCAGATCTGATATTGTTCTTTACAGAGAAAGAGAACACCTATTTTCCCCATCCACTTTCTGCAGACTTAAACCAGGAGTTTCATGTGTTGTGTGAATTGAACATGAAGGCAACTGATTTTTTTTTATTCAAAAAATAGCTTTTGGGCACAAGTCCCTCTGTTTATAATTCATTTATTGAAAAAAATCTCTGATAAATTGCTAGTGCTAAAATATTTAAAAAATAAAAGCTGTCCTCTTTTTCATTTTTTTCTCCTTCCAGGTTTTATATAAGATGAACCGTATTCAGTTGTGACAGAAAGAGCAAAAATATTCTTTTGCATGTCATATGGGAAAACAGCATGCATACTTAAGTTCCATTGGCTTTCATTAATGTTTCAACGTGATCTTATACGAGCTAGCACAGAGGCAAAGGCCAATAATTTCAGTGAAACTTACTATCAAGAAAGTGAACAGCCTTATGCTGGCTTACATTTCTTTGGATTGCATTCCATAAAAACAAAAGTTTTACTGAAATAAATTTACTGAAGAATTAACAAGCAGACATTTGTAAACATAGCAGTGTGCCACAAATAAATTTCCACATTATTTTAAATAAAGAGAGTAAAGGTAATCTGCACTTGAGTCTTTTCAGTTCGCAGAAAATCATATCGTAATTTAGTCCCTCCAAACGCTGTTATGTTTTTCAAATCATCATACATAAATGACATCTAAGAACATATGTGTTCCAAACAATTAGGGATATAAAGAATATCTTTTCTATGTATATGTATCTAGATATAGATTAGATATAGATATACTGTATCTATATCTATATCATTTGTGTATATATATATATATATATATATATATATATATACATACAGTATATAGATATACTGTATCTATATCTATATCATTTGTATATATACAAATTTTATCTAGTAAATCCCATTAATGACTAAATCTGAGAGAAAAATCATGGCTATTCAAAAAAAAAAAAGAACTCTAATATTGGACATTACACAAATTCTAATATACACACAGAGAGGAACTAACACAACACAGTATTTGACTTCCAGATTCTTTGTGGAATGGGTTTTATAGAGGTAAGCAGTGCCATACTAAGTTCACCTTCTCCAGAGTGTTTCTCTTCTTAAATTAAAATCCATTTTCCCTGCTACTTTTTCTCCCTCAGTAAGCATACTGTTCGTTTAACTAGCGCAGCTACTTCTCTTCTATATGGGCCATATGAGGGTACACAGAATCTGATATATTGTGTGCCAATTCACATTCATAAATGTAGTATAAGCAAGGAGTAACTTACCATTCCCCAAACCACACGTAGTAGATGAAGGTGGTGAACCAGAAGCTGTTTAATATGATCTACGCTACACTGAAATAAGCTGTATTTCATTAATTAAGGCTAAAAGAGGTATTTGCTTTAGTTTTCAAAGTACATAGATTTTTATTCTCATAGGTTAGGAAAGGCCATCCCTATTTTTACAGGGGGGAAAACAAAGAGTTTATCACCTTTTTTTTTCTATTGAGGTTTCAGTAACCCATTCTGTATATGTCCATATTCTCAGGACTTGTAAACTGACAGTATGTGAATTAAGCATTCTGGTATAATTATCTTGTGAACTGCAAATAATCAATTTTCCCTGAAGTTAAAGCATAAGAAAAAACCGTATTCCAACTTGATTATTTCGATCTTTCCCCTAATTCTTTTAAACCTCCAAATGCCCTAAATTCTGAAACTCTAAGATGTGACAATCTAGTGGTCTGTGTGAATGAAAATTAGCCTCACCCATCAGCACTATTAATGGTGAAAGGGAGAGAAATCAAGAGACTTTTATTTTGTTTGTTTCTAACTTATGACGCCAGCCTAATATCAGTAAACCCAGTGTTCCTTTGCAATCGCTTACCATGTCAACATGACCTGGTAAATGTGAATTTTTTCACTATCACTACAATCCTTGCAATCCGGCCTCAGTTATGCAGGATTTTGTCTCAACATCTGAAAGATGCTTTACTCAGCAACTAATTATTTAGGGTTAAAAGTCAAGGCAAGCCATCCTTTAAGCAAGAGGTGCTGCTGTTATATCTTACTGTGCCTAACTCTTTCATTCTGCATGAAATACACAAGCTCACAAAATTAACTCTTTTAAATCTAGCACCAACAATTTACATTATACCATCACAACGATTTTTCTTCATGATCCAAGCTGTTCATTACGTCATCAAATTAAATGCCATGTATATTCACTATTACTAGTTAAAGATAGCTTTAAAGTCAGAAGAACAAAAAAATTACAACTATGGTTAAAAGAAAATACATACGTTTTTGCTTTCAACAACTGAGAGTATTTCCCATGCACTCATCAAGTACAAAACACTGAAAAGGGAAAATTATGTTTGCCTGTCAGAGTGCGCTGGTTGGTCTGTCAGTCTGTCTATATCTATCTATCTATCTATCTATCTATCTATCTATCTATCTATCTATCTATCTATCTATCTATCTATCTATCTATCTATCTATCTATCTATCTTATTTAGAATATTGGCATGCACATATAGCCTTACATGTTAGGCAAACTATTTTCTAATCCATTATTTTCAAGTAAACTCAAATAGGATTCTTACAATTATGTCTACTCAATATATACACCCCCACATGCAAAGAAAAATATAGTATTATACCTTCATGCTACCTGTTTACAGATATTCATTCATAGGTATCCAGGGCAGTAAATGAAAATTGCAGTGACACAACTGTACATCTGTGTACATTCAATGTGAATAAGCTGCATATTTTTTAAATAATTTCTTGCAAAATTTCCAGAGGAATAACCTTATTTGTCTTTTTGCAGAAGAGTCTTCTAGCACCTTAGTACTTAAAGTATTTCTTGAGAATATGTCTTCATAAAAACAATGTAGCGGACAAACATAGCTGTTGATATTATGCATAGACACAACCATACGCAACATATTCACATGCAAACATGTTGATGTATAAATAGAAAAAGGAGAGATGGCATTAATTCCAAAGAGCTTTCAAATAGGAAAATGCATTATTTTTGGGAAGTGAATTTGTATAATATTTTGAACAGCACATGTATTTTATATTCTTTCTAATAAATGGATCTGCTTAGCTCTAAACACTCATATTACAAAGAACATCAATATGCTAAGATAGAACACTTTCTCCAGGCCAAGCAAATCATACTACTTAGGACAACTTACCAGTAACAAATATCTAAAACCAGCATTTAATTTTTCCAGAATGAACTGTACAATACCCACAAACACAGCCACATACAGCATTTATCTCCCAACAGATTGAAAGATTTATTTTACCACTTATACTTCCAAACAAATTAACAAGCAAGGCAAAATGACCCTTAACATATATGAAAAAAAATATGAAAATGTCCCAACTGCTAATGTTTGCAATAAAATGGCCATCATTCATATCTTTGCTACAAGCTTCTCTTGTTAAGATGAGACTTACAAAAAGTCTTTTGACAGTAAATCTGTGACCCAAATGAACAGTGGTTTTTTTTTTTTCATTTACTGGAGTGAATTGCTATTTTATTTTATTTTAAATATGAAGCTTAGGGAATTTGTAATACCTTTACAGATAAGAAGATAATATTTTACTCTAGGTTCATATAATTTGTAAGTAAATATAACTATCTTTCTGATTTTATCTACCTTCTCATTAACCAAATATTACTCTAGCAGAATTACAATAGGGTGTTTTGCATTCAAATTAGAATCAAATATTCCTACTGCATAGTATTTGAAAATCTAAACTTTTTCTGTGTAGAATACATTGCGGCAAATAAGGCAGCTTTCATAACCAACCTTTCCAATATATTCCAATTCTTCATTCTTTCCGATGAAAAGATGCATCCGTATTAAAGTAAATATACAGATCTGATTTTAGTTTCCTCAACTTACTTCTCATCTATCTATGAAACGATTGTTCCAGTAATAAAGTCATTGTGCTGATGAGAGAATTGAATGCACAATAGAAAAATTGTCACTTATAATAATACTGGTGAGAAGCCAAATAAAGCAGGAGTACAAGATGTCAGATATTTGTGCTTTAATAAGATACTGTAACACAATGAAATTATGTCGCTAATTTTGTTGCAGCAGTAGATGGATTTAAAATTACTGTATAATGGCTCACAGATGAACACACAAACCCAGTATTACTCTTTTAACTGGCTGAAAAGATATCTTCAAGAGTTTATCTCTTTTGGATTTGAAACAGGAGAGTAAAAAATGCTTTTACTCACCTCTGGCATTTTTTTTATCATTATGCATTATTTCTGTGTTTTATATTATGGTCAAGTTCATTTAAAATATTTTAGCACAGCCCTTAAGAGAAGCTTGAGGAAGGAAAATAATACTTTTTTTGGATAAATGTAAAAAACTATTCAATCAGGAAAAAAAAGAAAAGAAAAAAAGTATTTTGTTATTCAACCAATCAATAGGCATTCTTTTTTAGTTTGAAACAGAACTGGGATATGTATGTTTCCATGTGTACATATACAAACGGCTTGGATTGAAATCTGGTCTCTGTCCAAATCAGTAAAGACCAGAAGTTAAAGGTTTCTGGACGTTGTCCATCTATCACTGATCAAAGTGACCTAAAGAAGAGCCTTTGGGGGGGGGAGTTAAAATATATGTTCCTTGAAGTTATCTGCACTTATTTTTGTATACAGAACATTCATTTTAAAGGATCTGCAAACCAGTTGGTTTTTTTTTAAAGGTACAAAAGTAGAACTGCTATAAGGTTAAATGTCCATTTTTAAAACAAGATAGCTGTGACTCTCTAAAGCTAAATGTTCTAATATGTCCCGTGAATAACTCTTATAGCAAGAATGGTTTATCTCTATATGTCCTTTTAGATGTAGAGCAAGTAAATGAAGATACCTGACAGCAGCACATATAAACTTGCTCATATTTATGCAATTATTTCTTTCTACTATTCTTCTGAATATTTTTTTTTAATATAAACTAAGGTTTTCTACTGCTCTCCAAGTACCTGTTAGTTTTCTATCACATATTTACTTCAAATTGCCTTAAAAAATTGAAATCTCCTTCCAGGTAGGAATAAAACTTATTTCGTGCATTTCATATAAAATCTATTTTATTAAACTATGGAAAAGTTTTGTTTGCAGTGCATGTATCTATTTTACCAACAGTTTCTTTTAAGCTATCAGTCACTGTCATACTAAATCAATCATAGGGACAGGGGAGATGAACTCGACCCACACGCATAGTATATTTACAAGCAACAAAAAAGTTTATGGTAAAGGCTGTCAGAAATGTGTTCAGATGCATAGCAATTGTAATTAATCTATTGGATACACCGGATACACAGAAATTGTATATTGCAGAAGAATTAGAAATTTAAACACACTGTTACCCATGAAGTGGAATCAATTAACTCTTAAAAAAAGAATAGGGGTAAAAAAAGAAAATCAAGATTCTTATTTGCATTCAGACAGACAGTAGCATTCTAACCAACGCTGGCACAAAAGCAAAACTTATATTTAAAAAAAAATCCATACATTCAACATTACCATTCCTACAATGCTACTGTCTCTGCAAGGGTATTTCCATAGAAGGATCAACACTGAATACAGCATCTGCCCTGCATTTAGCCATATACTATACATACTATTATTCCTTTTTCAACACAGTCTCAGAAAATAAACATGACCATATGTGTCCAGTAATGAGGTTAAAAGGAGAAACAAATTTTTATGCCCAACAAAACTAACAACCCCCCCCCAAATTAACAACTGGATAGTGGATGAACTTGCATTTTTCTGTCAATTATATTTGTCTGCTTATTTGCCTAGAGTTGTCTTCCTTTTACTTGTTGAACTCTGTAGCCTGACATCTACCACTTTCTATTATTCCAAAACTATGAATGACTTTCTCTATAAAAGCCAAACACTCAATGGGCAGCCTAACAAGAAGTATGTGGTTCAACAGTAATTTACCAATATGGCTTTAGCTGGATTAACTCTTGTGTTGCCAAAACAAGAGGAAAAAAATTACTCCAACTGTGAAAGTTCTAATAATATGAGGATATTAAAAAAAAAGAATGACAGCTGAATTAGGATAGATATATTACTAGAAAATGAATGTAAAACTAAGAGAGATATAATACACTATCATGTACTGTATTGGTGTGTAGCATGAAATGTGAGAATTGTTCTTTTCATTTAGTCTCTGTAACATATAAGTTGCCTTTTTAGCTTAGGTTGATTATATTTCTGTACAGGAAGCTGGTATCACTTGTAATCAGGGTCCCTCTACAGGATAAATCTAAATATACTTTATTTGAACGCAGCCATCCTATGGAAAGTACATGTGATATTTAAATTCTGTCTATACACAACTATTCTACATTACAAACTATATTGGTCCTAAAGGTGCTTACTTTTTCTTGACTTTCCAAAGGATATAGGTAGGCATCTGCTTTTTCTTTTCACTAAAAGAACAAATTATAACCCTTTTGCTGCAAGAGTGATAAAGTGAGACATATTCATGTCAAATGGAATTCATTCATTTAAAAAACTGGCAATGCAAGACCTCTCCGAATAATAAAAACATAGCTTGCAACTTTTGACTGTTTCAGCTTCTCAATTAAGCAGACGTGAAACAACTTTTCAAAAGGAGCAATTTAAAAAAAAAAAAACAAGAGGGAACAATTAGCATATGCTTTATTTTTTTTAAGTCTTCTTTAGAATTCCTATCCTTTCTTTAAGTGAGTTTACACTGAAATCTCCCCCCTCAGCCCCCCCACCGCCCTTTCAAACTATGTGTGTGACTATTTCATGCCGTGTATATATATTTTACAGAGAAGAAGCAAAGAATTGCAAAAGAAAAGCCACAGCGTTCTAGGCCCCCGTATCATTAAGAGTTTGGTACCGATACACCTACTAGCTCTGTGATTAATTATCTGTTACTACTGGCCTTGCAAAAACATTTTAACTTTCCCCCTCCGTACCAGTAAATGCAGCCCCAGGTTAAAGAACTGCTGGGGGGTGGTAAAACATCAGGATACAACTCCAGAGAAACTGTACTTGTATCTAAGAAAAGAGACACAGCGAGAGAAGAAGCAGCAGCTGGAACTGTTTCATGGAAGGACCCTCAGCTCTGTGCTAGCAGGAATTCCAACACAACTGCTTTGTCCTCTACTTTAGGATCCGGACCACACTGTTTTCTGCCACCTGTACTCAATTAGACTGTTCTGCCCCCCCCCCCCAAGTTTAGAATTAGTTTTCAGAAAGGGACTTATATATTCCGGGGGTGAAAAGGAAAAAAGGACTTTTGGCTGCAATAGTAGGAGCTTTTTTTTTATTATTAAAAAAAAAGTTTAAAAAGGAGGGAGAAAAGAAAACAAGGAGGGTGGGATAAAGAAAAGAAGACAAAGGCAATAAACCGGGATAAATAATCTCACTGGAAAAACTTTGAGAAGGGAGCTTGATTTTAAAAAATTTAAAAAAGCAGTATTAAGCTTCCTTATTTGCTTCTTTCTATTTTTTTTTAAAGGAGCCCTTGGGGGATGCACCGAAATCAACCCAGACATGCCAAAGAGTAAGTTATGACATTACAGAAACTATGCAGCAGCACTGAAATAAAAGGAAGATAAAATGCAAATGATAAAAAGGATGAAATGCAAAAAAAATTTTTTAAAAAAAGAGACAAAAGTATGCGCAAGCCAGCTACGACAGCAGCAGCAGCAGCAACAACAACAAAAGTGACCCCTTTCCACATGTGACAATCAAAGGAAATTGTCCTACCTGCTGGGACATTCTGAACAAGAGGTTAGTGTCAGCGCTCTGCCATGTCCCCATGAAACCCGACTCGGAGCTGGTTGCCGTCCTCGTTGTTCCGAACTGCATGGAGTTGTCACTGCAGGAGTCTCTTAAAGTCAAACCTCTTGCCCTCTTTCGTTCTGTTTGCCTCTGAATGTCTCTGTCTCTCACATCCACTTCTGCCTCTTCTGACTGAAAAGTGAAGGTGGATTTTTTTGAGTCTCTTGGCAGCCAGTAGCAGGAGTGTGGTGGTGTTAAGCTAGCTGCGTTGTGCATTTCATTTGGGGATGAGGGGCTTTGGGGAGGGGGCAACAGCTTCTTTCTCACCTTCTGCACAGTTACCCCTATCATTTATGCATACCCTGTGAGTCCCAAAGCTCGCCTTGGCTTGGTTTTACAGCTGCCTGTCAGGTGTGCCGGCTGCACTGAGGAGAGACCCAACCATCAGCTTCATACTCTCAGCCACTGGATGTCATTGGATAGCAGAGCAGAAGAGAGTCAGCTGCACCCGTTGTTGTTCCACTGTCAGGCTCCAAATGACATCTCGCATTAAGACCACTTGGGTCTTAGCACACACACAGACGTTCACCTTCCTCTGCTGATCAGAGGAAATTCGGGAGAACAAGCTGTGGCCCTTTCCCTGTTTTCTTTTAACAATCCTGTCAAGAACAGCGTGTAATTGCTGACACTTCCCTGCTAAATGCAGACTGCAAACCTCCTAACCGAGAGGAGGGAAGAGGGCAAATCAACTCCTCACGCGTACAGACAATAAGCATGCAGAATACCACACAAAGTTGATGTGACTTCAATGTAAACACACACATACACAGGCACACACACACATGAAAGACCGATATGGATGTCACAGAGACTTTGCAATCATCCCAGCCCAAATTTCTCATCAACAACAAAAAAGCTCTTACCGCCCCCCCCCAAAAAAGGAGGGGTGTGGAAATAAGATAATCTTCAAATTCTTTTAAATATAAAACTAGAACAATTACATATATGTTTCATCTCTCACAGCTTTCTTCTCCCCTTCCTGTTAACTGCCTAAATGCCTTCAGGAGCTGAAAGTCAGAGGAAAAGAAGTGTCTCCCTTCTTTTCTATAAAGATTAAACGTCTCTTTCTTTCTTTTGTCCTATTTAAACTTTACAGATGAAGGCTGTATAACAGCCTTTAACAACCTAAAGGAAAAGGAAAAGAAGACAGGAGGAGCAAAACAATTCCATCCCAGAAAAAAAAGACATATTTCTATTAAGATAAACTAGTGTTTATGAGAGATCACAAGAAGTCAGAAAGCCACTGTTATCAACAACTTTTTTAAAATCATATGCATTTAGAACAATACATAGTATTATCCCATTGCTGATACGTAGTTTGCCGTCTTATGAGTAAAAGCTGGAAGGAGGGGCACGGAGGAAAGAGAGGGAGAGAGAAAGTGTGTGTGTGTGTGTGTGTGTGAGAGAGAGAGAGAGAGAGAGAGAGAGAGAGAGAGAGAGAGAGACAGAGAGACAGAGAGACAGAGAGACACACACAGAGAGAGAACACCTACATAGAGTGCACAAATACTGCAACTTTAAAAAAGAAATGCAAAGCAAAATTCATGCTGCCTGATAAAATCAACTTGCATTAAAAAAAAAGGAATCTTGCTTGTCTCAACTGAATGTGTAAAGAACACTCATCTTCTAATAACGTCTACAATTTTAGAGGACAAATGTACCACTCCTGCAGTTTTTTCCTTAAATAAAGAACAATAATAAACCTTATTCTCCTCAAAAGCAACAAAAAACGATCACGAGAAAGCTTCAATGGCAGCCTGGTGTCATTAGAGCCCAATGAGAAAAGATGAGGAAGTGTGCACTATGTTGACACAAATGTGTCTTCCTTTTTAGATCCTGGCATCTCCTGAAAGCTTTTCTGTTAAAACTTCCCTCCAGTTCACCGCCATTAAGCACACAAAAGTCTCAAAAGCTGCAAATTCAATATCTTAGCAGCAGAAATGAGAACTCAAGGAACTGTTGCCTTAAAATATATTAAGTCCACCTGCAGTCAGGAAAAATATTCTTGTTGCGTGAAATGGAGATGGGGGTGCAAAAAAAAAAAAAAACCCATGTGAGGCAATTGTGCCAACAGTGGCTGTACCTTTACAGCTAACTATTACCCACTTAGAGTCCTTCTCAAATTTGCTAGCCTCTTGCTTTCTGAAGTGGCACTCAGTCCCTTAGTCAAGCTGCCTGCTCAGCTCCTGACCTTCTGACTAATAGCTGTTATTTGTGGGAGGCTTAAGGACAATGTCAATAGCCAGCTCCCGGGCTCTGCATCTCATACGCAGTGTCTTTCTTTCCCTCCTGTCCTGCAGTCCTCCCCACTCCCGGGGAGAGATGGGGGGGAGGGGAAGGAGGAGGGAGCAAAAACCCACGCACACAAAATCAACTGGCATGCAGCAGCAAGCACCTGCAGTAATAGACTCTTTTATTAAAACTGTTATTCTGCAAGACTTGAAAATCCCAGTGGACTGGGCCATGTCAAAGCCGATATAATTAACTAGAGGCTCAGCAACGGATCAATTACCAGACAAGCAAGTGATAGTGAAATCAATGAAAGATCATCAGCCACATTATCAGTGTTGCAACTCATTAGGATAAAACTGAGAAATGTGCTCAAAGCCAGCCCAAGCAAGGTGGCATTACAAAACAAAGGGCTAATTTAGAGACCCTGCTGTGAACAATCTGTAACAGAATTAGCCTTTTTCCCCCCTAAACGGCACAGCTCTGTAACTAAATGTGACAGTCAGAGAGAAGCAGTTTATTAAGACACCAACTCCAAGTTTATTTAGTTCATAAACTCTCTCCTAGAAAATCAATACAGTCTGCACAGGGTTATTAGGCTGACTAGCTAATACATCCAAATCTTTTCTTCCCAAGCAGCATCTAACAGAGAGAAGAAAAATTCTCAACAACTGCAGGGGATGGCATCAGAAAAAACTCACCCTACAAAAGTCACATCATGGTATACAGCAGTCATAAACACACTCCAGAAAGGGACTGTTGAGACGACACCGATGAAACTAACAAAGCAGCATGTGTTACAGCTTCCTCGCCAGTTAACTACATTTAATGACACATTGCTATTAAATAAATAATTGTTCTAATTAGGTATGTTAGAATTAAGAAGTAAACCAACACATGCCAATTGTCTCCAGTTCAGTGTATAAGACACCAAGCATTTTAGGAATAGCAAAAATCCTTACAATAGTAAAACACACAGAAGTTACACTAAGGATTCTCTGCTGAAGATACCTTATCCACGCATTTAATTGAGAGTGACACCATTTGGATAAAACAAGATATATACATTCAGATCACACCACCCTATAGTATTTTGTTTAAACTTAGAACCTTATCTGGAAACTGTTCAGCATGAATGGATGGCGGGATGTAAGAATTGTACAAAAATGTATTTTACCGCATGTGTATATAGTGAGCACATTTTAGGATGCCTAAGGCGCTGACATAAATAAAGCAAAATGTACTAATGTGGCAATCCATATTTAGTTGTATGGTTTTCATAGAAATATTTTTTTATAGACATCTTGTATTACTTGAAATGCCTTTAACATAATGAAAAACAACTTGTTAATTTGCTCTGTGATAATATTCTTTATATTCAATCTCCAATGTTAATATTTCCCTTTGAAATTAATTATTTTTTTCCCTTGGTGCAAGGAAATTGTTACGATATTTTTTAAAAATATTGTCTCATAAGTATAAATACCTCACCTGACATTGATGATTTTTGTTCCAGTTCAATAATCATAAATCCTACAAATTTTACTATTATTGTAGTGTTTTGAATTGAGCCACCATAGGTCATGTTCCCCAAAAAATATCTTGAGCAAAAATTTAATAGATTTCAATTATCTAAACTAGCTCTGTTCTCTAGAGTCAACACTTTGCAATATTTAAATATATTGTAAAATGAAAGAATTATCATAACATTTTTTTTCATGATAGGATTGCTGCTTAATGAATGATAGTCTTCCAGGTATATAAGAAACAGAGTAACTTAATTCCCTGAACACAGAATTATTTTGATATCAGTTTTAATTTTAAAAAGAGCAATACCTCTGTATTTCTACAATTAGGTGATTGCTACTTTATACACTTTATATTCAATATATATTGTACTTTAACTTTTCTAAAATTTTGGTCAATTATTCATCTTTATTGTAACATTTAAACGTTATATTTACTTCATTAGAAATTGCACATATTTAAGAATAACGTCCTTGTGCCTTACTTATTTTTGTCACAGTTCATCTCTGTGAACTATCTTTAAGGATCAACAGCATACATAAATCTTTAAAATGTTATTTTCATGTAATTCAGATTTTAATTAGGAAAACAATCATAGATTTCTGAATCACTTTGATGTATGTGCATTGTACATTTACATTCAAAATCTGAATTTCAGTTAGTATAAGCATACAAGATTGACGGGAAAGAATGCAATTAATTCTCTAATCACAAGAAACAATGCTTTTTCCCCCCTATAAAGATTTCTATATAAGCCTTAATTCCCACAATTAATTGTTTACCACTTGTAGTGATGCTTATAATATTTGTTTTCCTAACTTATATATTTTAACTATAGATATAGAAAGTTTTGTTACAGAAGGAAACATGTTTAGGTAGGTTTGCACAAGATTGCAATAGAACCTTTCACTTAAATGCCAGGGAAATCTAGTGCACAATAAAGAACTCTCCCTAGCCATGGAGAAGCAAAAAGGAATAAAAAAACCTGTTTCAGATTTCCCTATATAGCTGTTGTCAATAGAATGCATGCAGGTATACCATCTGACTAGGACCTTTATAAACCATAAATATATGACTATTAACTAAGAAGCTTTAGCTTCACTTACTCATGCACTTCAAGGTGAAGAAAAAAGGTACTTCCATAACAGAAAGCCATATTTAGTACACATGAACCTTTAAAAAAACGCATTATATAACAAAAGTTCAAACATTATCAGAGGAATATTTAGCAGTGCAAAAAGAGAAGAATCTTAAACCTTCTACCATGGAAGAGGCCATGCTATCTCCATATTTATTTATTTTTACTCCATCATCAGCAAGACTTTTTGACTTTTAAGCTGACTTGCTGAGTTTAATCTGGTGGGTGCTGCTATTTATCTTAAAAGCACATCAATAAGTTAAGTTTCAATGTATTGGTTAATTTAGTTATTTTTTAAAAAAGTGTATATTTCATGACTAGCGATCTTGAATGCCTGCTTTGTAAAAAGAGAGCAAAACATAACAAAGAAGGGAAAGATAAAGAAAAAGAAGCAATTTTCATCAAGTATTCTCTGAATAACTGTACAGTCATAAAAGTAATAATTAAAAATAGACATAATGAATTTTTAAATCACTAAGTTAAAGACATATTGGAATGTAGCAATACTGGAATCCCTCTCTGAACAGACAAGCGAGAAAAGCAGAAATTACACACAAGCAAAATAGGTGTCAGTTTTCTCCTTATCACATCAACTAAGTGATGAATCGAGTTATAGCAGCAGCTAGAAATATATTTAAGGCTTGAAAAAGGCTAGATTTACTTGGTTAAAAAAAAAATTAAATTCACTGGCAGGGATTGGGTATATCTGTTGGAGTGCACTTTTTAAGACATATACAATACATGTTCACTAAGAATTCTGTATGCTACATTGATTTAGTGTATACTACCTGAAATCCCAGAGTCTGCATTCAGCTGCTAGCAGATTTTATATAAGTAATAACATTGTACTGCCCTTTATCCTCCCGTTATTAACTATTCATTTTATAGGCTTGGTTAAGTAGATTTCTGGGTTAAAGATCAGTGGATTTTCATGTGACACACTCCAGTATTCATTTAGGACAAAAGTGTCCCTGTTCTTACCATAAGAATAAAATGGGTCCTCCATATCTCATGACAATCGGCCCTTGATTACATCTAAACAGCCAAGCTTAGATAATTTTTTTGAAAATTTTCTAAATGCATGCCCATTTAGAATTCAGCAAGGAAGAAAGAAATGCTCCAGCAGATACCAAAACTTATTGGCCTTGTATGCATATGAAGAGTATAAGAAGAGGATCTGAACAGGAATCAATGAGTCCACATTGCAAATGGGTTTTATTCAATTGTCCAGGGCTATTGTTCATCTTTAGTGGAGTCATTCCCAACCTGGAATCTTCTGCTATGTTGGGTTCAGGAACCCTCAGCTTAATTGGGAGGGTTGGGTGAATGTATTGTGCCTCAGTGTATTGTGAGGCTAAGTTGAGTCACCGAAGAAAATTATCTTAATCACATAATTATTAAACCCTACTTTCACATCCCCTTAAGAGCACAAGAAAGATCCATCCATCTTGACCAGGGTTCTGCAACTATGGCAACTTTATGACCTGGACTTCAACTTCCAGAATTCCTGAGCCAGCCATATTGGCTATTTTGGTTGAGGTTTCATCCATCCTTTTTGACCTGAATGTTTTTACTACCCTGCATATAACAAATGGTTAAACATGGGTCCTTATGCAATATAAAACATGGATATCTTCTACTCCCAAAATTATGCCCCATATAAAATGTCTAAGTTACGTGAGTATTTTGAGTCATGTGACGCCACAGGATCCCATTTTGTGGGAACAGATCTTCGTCTTTGCATTAAAGGTACAGTGCTTTCCTTCATCATCAAATTAATTCCAAGTATATTTGGGGTATATTGAAGAGCAAGAAATGCCAACCCTCATTTAAATAGGATAAGTAATTGTAATCCAGTTTGGATGAAAAAACAACTTTTGATTGTCTGTAAAAGACTGAGGTCCCATCTGCCTTGTCCTGAAGCCTGAAAAGTGTCTCATGGTGCTTTCAAACACATTGTTGAATCCTCTTACACTTTTGTTTTATTAAGTACCATTGACACATTACTTAACACTTGTAACAGCTTAAAGTTATCCTGCTTTGCATAGTAAATCATCAACATTTTGTATTGTATCCACTGAAATAAAAGATCCCAGAAACACAAGGAAAAAGAGTTTGCATAAACTCATTTCTTAGCTTTAAACTTTCAGATCCTATTAAATTTTTATCTGAATCCCCCCTCCCAACTCTACTTTCCTTGTTGTCATATACTCATACTTATAGTGCATTTCATTTTTCTGTAGGGAGTGTCTCTCCCCAGGAGCTCAAATGGAGCAGAAAGCACAGCGATCATTTGTTAGGCCTTTAATAATTGTCAAAGGATTGCTGGTAGGGCTGGCACCATGACACATAGCTCATTTTATTCTTTCAAGAATAAAATCCTGATTTAATTATAAGATAAATCAGGATTAACCTGGACTCATCAAATTATATTTCTGTTGGATTATAAAGCTCACGATCCCGTCTTAAACTGCCTTTCTGCCTTTCTCTAACTACCTCCAGTCACAAATTCCATTAAGAGCCATATGTACATGACTTTATGCAATAAAGAAAAAAGATGGGACTCTTACAGAGCAGGGATGTATTGAAACTACACAAAGCTGGCATGGTGACAGTAGTTCCAAGGTGGCATTTTAATAGAGCAAACAGCATTTTCTTTCCCCAAGAATGTACTGTAAGTCAGGGAATAGCTGTGCAACATCTGTTAGACTATGAAATGTTAACAGATGTCTTAAGTGAAAAAAGTACAATCCATACAGGAAACCTTACGCCAAACAGATACTGCTAACTTTCCACAAATTACAGGGGGGAAAAAAATATTGGCATCTTGCTTCTTTTCTGTAAAATTTATAAAGCATTTCTTCCGCTTGGGTTTTCCTAAGTAGGAAGATACTGACTCATTGCTAAAAATCCATTTAAAACATATCAATTTCTAATAATGACATGTATTTTTGAAGCTTATGTTAATATGCTCACGGTTTTTAAATATTTATGCAAAACTTTTTATATAGTTTTGCTTTGAGAAATAGATAAAGGGAATTTTAAGTGGATAGCCTCAAAACAAAAGAACTTACAGGGACTATATATTTTTAAGTTGCTTGCTCTAAGATTTATTTGGAAAATAGTGACATCATTAATGTGCCATTGCTACCATGAGCAAAAGAATTTCTGTGCTCTTCACATACACTATTTAACTTGATTATTTAACTTGAATATTATTATCCATTCAAATATTAAATACAACCTTTTGAACAAGAAGAATGGTATAGCAAGAACGTTCCTGAACTCCCTAAACATACTTTTTATTCAAAGTCTACTGTAAACTTTGTTGCCCATTTTACACCTAACACTGCACATGGTTAGTTCAGACTAGGAAGAGAAAAGAGAAAAGGGTAAACAAAGCACAACAGTAGTAAAGGGATCAAGAATTTCTCATCTGTAATAAATGCATAAGGAACTCAGTTTGATATATGAAAAGCTACATCTGTTTTTGAATATACTTTTTAATTATGCTTTCCAATGGAAATAGTACGCAGTTTGGTGTAATAAATTAAGATGTTAGCCTAGAAGCCAGGAAACTGTGAGTTCTAGTCCCTCCCTTAGCCACGAAAGTCAGCTGGGTGACTTTGGGCCAGTCACTCTTTCTCAGCTCAACTCACTTTGTTATGGGGAAAACAGGAAGGAGTATTATGGATGTTTGCTTTATCTATATAAATAAAAATGTAAATGTTCGTTTGTTCAAAATCTTAAATCTCTGAAAGTTCTTCACCGATTGCTTTGAAATTTTGACACAACGTTGCATTCGAATACGAGCGTGTTTTTATATACCTACTATTATATAGATGTCACACCTGTGACAGGTAAAAACATGCTTTTTTGAAAAACAGCGCCATCTGTTGGAC
>NW_015386803.1:343554-394530 GCF_001527695.2 Protobothrops mucrosquamatus
TGGACAATTATATGTTGCGTGTTCTAGAGTCGGCAAACCAGACAATCTCTATATCTGCACAGACAATGGAACAACAAAAAATATTGTATACCCACAAGCATTGTGAAATTAAACATATTACAAACGTGCACTTTCTCTTTTCTTTCTTTTCCATTTAACCAGACTGAGCCACAGCAACGCGTGGCCGGGTACAGCTAGTTATTTATAAAAATAATAGAAGTGGGATTAATTTTTTTAAAAAAAAATTATAAAAAAGTATTTCTCTGAGAATGTATTAATATATGCATGCATAGCTCTCATTATTGGCTGGTTTCTCCATTGAGTCTTCTCCCAACTCTACTTTCTTCAAAGTAATTATTCATAGAGATGCAGATGCTACCAAGGGAAAACTAGCTAGCAATGAGAGGTAGAGACAGAACTGAATACAACCTGGCCTACCACTTTTTCTTAGCTTGCTAATCATGCCCTATTGATGCTTGCATTCAAGTGATTTGGGGCTATGACTCCTGGAAAAATAAAAATCTTTAATTTGTAGGTATTGGGTTTTTTTTTCATCCAAAAAAGCTCGTCCGATTCTCCTGTATACAATAACAGTATTATATGGACCACGCTGGATGTATACTTTTTTAAAAGGTTTTGGGGGGGGGGCGGGGGAAGGAGGGAGAAGCAGGAAGTGCAAAACATTAATATCCGGACCTTTTACTTATTCAGGTAAATGAAATCTAGCAATTGTAATCTCAGCAGGAATCTGATTATTCCTCCACCAAAATTGATAATTCATCTAGCAAATTAAGATGTATTGAGATAGGCTTGTAAATTTTAAAAAAAATAACTGTTTAATCTACACTTTCGTTGCCAGTTTAATTCCTGGCCAGGCAATAAAGATGGGAGACTTCTATCTAAATGCAAACAGAGGGAAGCTCAGTCAGTTGATCTGGAACAGCTACAGCACTTCTGTTATTTCCATGATGTGTGTCCTTGTGCTGAAGATACTGAACTCCATATTTCAATAACAGATTACAGAGAAAACTGTGCTTTGATCTTGAATCATAATCCGGAATATGGTAAATCTAGCCAAGCCCAGATAACACTAATAGGGATCTTGGGGGGGGGTGTGGCTTTCACAACAGTCACGGAATAATTTCCCAGGTTTGATCAAAAGAAAAGTTTAAGCAGGCTTCACTGAAATAGCAAAGAGGGTTTTTTATATAGGTAGTCCTTGATTTACAATTGAGCCAAACATTTCCATTGTTTAAGCAAGAAAGTTGTTAAGTGAGTTTTGCCCCATTTTACGACATTTCTTTTTGCCATGGTTGTTAAGCAAATCACTGCAATGGTTAAGCGAATCATGTGATTGTTAAGCGAGTCTGTGTTCCTCCTTAACATTGCTTGTTGGAAGCCCGCTGGAAAAGTTACAGATGGTGATTTTGTGACCCTGGGACATAGTGCATAAACATATCATTAACATATTCCAGTTGCCAAGTGCCCACATTTTGATCACATGACCATGGGGATGCTACAACATTGTAAGTGTGAAAAATGGCTATAAGTCAGTTTTTTCAGTGGCACTGTAACTTTGAACAATCACTAAACAAAGACTACCTGTATTGTTACTAAGAATCTGACTCTTTTGACCACTACAAAATTCCACATTGATTCATCATTCTGAAACTAGGCTGCTAGGCTGCATTAACAGAGGGATAGATCACGTGAAGTGTTAATACCACTTTACAATGCCTTGGTAAGGCCACACTTGAAATACTGCATCCAGTTTTAGTCACCATGATGTAAAAAGATGTTGAGACTCTACAAAGAATGCAGAGAAGAGCAACAAAGATGATTAGGGGACTGGAGGCTAAAACATATAAGGAACGGTTGCTGGAATTGGTATGTCTAGTTTAATGAAGAGAAGGATGAGGGGGGGACATGATAGCAGTGTTCCAATATCTCAGGGGCCACCACAAAGAAGAGGAAGTCAAGCTATTCTCCAAAGCGCCTGAAGGCAGGACAAGAAGCAACGGATGGAAACTGACCAAAGAGAGAAGCAACCTAGAACTACAGAGAAATTTCCTGACAATTAGAACAATTAAGCAGTGGAACAACCTGCCTCCAGAAGTTGTGAATGCTCCAACACTGGAAGTTTTTAAGAAGAGAGTGGACAGCCATTTGTCTGAAATTGTATAGGGTTTCCTGCCTGAGCAGGGGGTTGGACTAGATGACCTCCAAGGTCCCTTCCAATGTTATTATTATTATTGTTGTTATTATTATTATTATTGTTGTTGTTGTTGTTATAATTATAGGCTAGACTACAATAAAGCTTTTTAAAAAAATGTAGGGTTGGTTTTAAATATGACATGGAAATTTCATTACCTCAAAATGTGGTTTCCTCACTTTTCCTGTTCATGTTAGAAGAGCACTGTAATTCTTATACTGGCTGCTTGAATGTTCCTAGACAAATTCAACTGAATGATGTTAACAAATCCAGACAAATGCAGTTTCTAATATTGCTACTGGGTGAAATCAGTATATTAGCGCTTGCTTTGTATTTTTTTCCTTACTCTAGGTAGAACAGAATTCATTTCATATTATGAGTATTATTACCAGCTGGGATTTCTAATCTGCTCAAGGAGTAGACTGTTTCCTAACAATCAGCTGCTGCTATCACTGCAGCCTTGATCCTACCTACTTGCTAATATAACTATTAGGATTGGGGGGGGGGGTTGCAAGTGGTAAACTCTGATTTCCAGTAGCAAACAGTACTGCAGTAATGATGGTATTTTACTCAGCTGGTTTGCATAGGGCAGTCTTTTGCCACAACTCTAAAGGCTGCTTCACCGTGCTTCTCTTCCATCTCAGAACTGGCAGCTGCTGTAAATCTTGTGCACCTACAGGCATTCCCTTATAAATGGGTCTGAATTGTGCTGTTGTTTCAATATTCAAGATTCCAAGGACTGCAACTGATAATGAAATTTATTTGAAATTTAGTCTTGCCCAGCATGATTCATAAAATGCCTCCTTTACCTGGTAAATAAATATAGCCTGCATTTTTTTCTATTTTTTTTTTCTTTTTCACCTTATCTCCAATTGACTTTTTTTTACACATGCACACACATTCATTGACACTGATAACCATTCAACCATTTAATTTAACCTATCAACCTGACCACTAAGGGGCAGCAAAGAGTTTGGGTTTTTTATCTCCTGGCTGCACTCTAGTGGTCATCTGGATTTGTGCAACTCCTGAAGTGCTGTTAAGCCATTTCAAGAGGATTTCATCCACCAAGAAGTGAAAACCAAATCCTAAATCTACAATTCTCCATACACTTCCAAAGAGCTCCTATTAAATGCAACTGGAATGATTTCTACATAGATACACACAGGATTATGCTGTAATTTATTATCTAATGATAAAACAAATTGAACTGCAAGTGTCACATCTGCCCTTTTTCTATCCAGAAGACACAAGTTCACTACCATCACAAGACAAATAGTAGCAGCTGCTGTCACATCAAACATCCTATGACTACATGGTAAAAAAAAAAAAATCTGCAGAGCCCTGCCATTTGTTAAAATACATCTTGTATATGAGGAATTCCCACCAGTGCTAAGAATTATTTCATTAATGGATAGCTATCTTAGGAAATGCAGATAGAAAACAATTGGGCCAAATATACTCTTCCTTCCAAGGTACCAGCTGTTGCTTGATAAAACAGAATACTGATGGGCATGAGAAATTGCAACTGATTATTTTTCTAATAGAAAACAATCTAGCCATGCAGTTCTTCTGTATGTATCAAGGGACAGGTAATTTCATCCATCAACAAAAACAGAAAAATGGGGCCCTACTTGTGATCTAGTTTTATGACATCCGAAAGCACCTTCATACATACCATGGGCCTTCAAGCAACATTAGCACTGGAAGCTTAGTAAGATTGATCTTGGAGTTCATGGTCTCTTATTGTCAACAGTACATTATAAAACCAATACTAAATACTTTATAAACAGGTCTCCCTACAGTGTATTAGAAGAGCAGTGCATATTTCATACTCTATAGTTTAGTAGCCACACATCCATCAGACAATTAAATAATTTATCAGGGGCTTAAAAGTGCAATACAAGTCAATAAACTTTTGAATACTTACAAGCTGCTAGCTATATCCAATTTTCTAGACTTTTTAATTACTTGAACATTCACAATGGAAACTATTTTGTCATTATATATAATCAGGAGGTTGAGTGAAAACATGAGAAAACAGTTCATTATAGAACTTCACATTTCAAATTAATTCTCTCTCTGCTCATCTAAATGGGTTGATTTACCTACAAAATTAAGCACATACTTACTCACTTATTTTGAATGTTTCTGAGTTTTATATCTTTCAGTGGAATTGATACATATGCAGAATATGGTACTAATTATGGTTGTTCACACAGATAGCCGGACGGTTAGACTGGATTGTATTTGTCCAGGATCTGGAAAAAGAGACGTTGTTGTCGTAACAGGATGTAAGCTGTTCCAAGTAAAGTTGCCTTTTATAATTGACTCATAGTGATTTTGTCAATGCCGATGATGTTCAACTGTTGCTCCAGAAGTTATGGGATTGCATCCAAGGTGCCTATTACTATTGGTACTGTCTTTGCTTTCTTTTGCCACAGTGATTTACTGCTACCTGCAGGACTTGTATTTTGTGGTTATCTCTCATTCTTTTTTCTTCTATTCTGCTGTCTCCAGGTATTGCAACAGCAACTATCCAGATTTTTCTGTCACTTCACATTTGTTAGCACTTAACAACGGTAAGACCTAGGGTGTTAAATGGCAGGTGCTTTTCTGGTTGAATTCCAAAGTCCAAGAGAACCTTAGCTTTTGCCATTTTCTATTGCTTTGTTTATTTTGTGGTCCCACCAGTTCTTGCTTGGAGGCAAATGGTATTTCTTGCAGATACCCCAATGCATCATTGTTGCTGTTTTGTCATGCTGTTTGTACTCAGTATGTGTGATCTTGCAGTAGCTAACTAGGTGGTCTCCTATTTCTTCAGCTTTTTTGTAGAGACAAAATTTCCTTTCTGTTGCTGTGTTCTCAATTTTGGCTTTGTATACATTTGTTCCTAAGGCTTGGTCTTGTGCAGCCAGAATTAGCCTCTTTTTTTAACTTTCTTATTCTTAGCCGTGTAATACTTTGTCTCCCAATGTCTGTTTTCTTCTCTTCATTTGTCTTTCTTCTAGGTCAGTTTGATCTCTCCAGTACTCAGGAAGTCTTCATGATATATGATCTTCAATGTGTCTTCTTCACACTCCTTCAGACACTCTTCCAATGCACTTTTCAACTGTCTGGTGTAGTTGTAACAAGCCACGCCCATCTATTTTCCTTGGTAAGTAGAGTCTGTCAACATCACTGCATGGGTGAAGGACATAATTCAGGGCTGTTAGTTCTGTTTGAGTCCAGTTCACCATTTCAGTTGTGTATCTAATAACTGGATGTCGATTGCCTTGATGGCATTTCCTTCACTGAGTCTCGACTTCAAAATCTGTTTCACGGTCAGTACGATGTATTCATTAACTTTCTTGACTTCAGACTTTCTTGGTGCCAGATATTTATAGTAATCTTCATTCAGACTGATTTTATTTCCATAGGGCATTTTGATTTTTTCAGTTTTCACTATTTTTTCCTTATTCATGGTAAGGATGGCAAATTTGTCCAGGCCAAACTTCACTGCAATATCTTGGCTGTCTGTGTGTATGTAAATTGTGTTTGTGTGTAGACAGTGTTGAGCAGTGACTCCATTTCAGATGGTGTTTTTCTTTACAGCTTCAAATTGTCCCCATTAAGGAGGTGAGATATTCTGGCAGAGATATTTTGATTTTAATAGCCATGAGCTGACTTGTTCAGTATTACTGACAGAGGAATCAATGCAATGACAAACAGTAACAGTGACAGTGAGTCTCCTTGAAAGATTCTTCTCTTGGTATTAACCTCTCCCAGTCTATCACTATTGATCAGCATTTGTATCTTCCATTGTGCTTTTGATCTTTGCATAAAGCCTTTGATATTTCTACTGATTCCTGTTACAGTATTTCTGGCATTTGATTATCCAATCATGAGCCAGGGATTCAAATGTCTTTGTGCAATCAATCGAAGCTACATTCAAGTTGTCTTCCTTCTGCAATTTCCCAAAATCATCTTGTCAATTAGGAGCTGACACTTTTTTTTCTATTATAACCCTTTTAATCATTTGTTCAATCTGAACATTAATAAAGGTTCAATAACAGAAAACTTTTAAGTTGGATCTAATTGGGATGCGAAATACTTGTACCTCTTGTGATATTTTTAATGAATACTCTACAAAGAGTGGTATTACCTAAGCTGTTACAAGAAGTTGTATATGATGTGTATAAATAAGAATGAAGGATGTGGAAATTAGGCTCAACAAAATTTTGCCTGACTATACAATTAACTGTCCTTGTATATTTCAAATTTATTTTAAAATTTCTCAAGCTTTTCCTAGAAAACGAATAAATGAAAAATACAATGAAACTGGGAGTACTCTGAATACACTAGGCCAGGGATCCCCAACTCCCACGCCATGGCCCACTACCAAGCCTTCGGCTGTTTGAAACCAGGCGGCAGAAGTGGTGGACGGATGAGCGTGTGTGCGGCACATCCCCACTTGCCCGAGCAGCAGAAGAACTCCATTTGGGCAAGTGGTGCACTCCATTTGGGCAAGTGGTGGGTGTGCATACCCACCATTCAAACAAATGGGGCTGAGTGTGCTTGCCCACCCCCTGCGCAGAAACATCCCCTTTCTCCACCCCCCCCACCGGTCCACAAAAGCAGAAAGTCTGCGGAACTCTGTACTAGGCATCATATCGATCCAGAATCATTTTCTGTTATCCCAGATCATTACAGCTGAATGATAGCTTCTCTGTAAGAACATATCCAAAGGAGGAGTGGATAATTAATTGACGGTAAGGACCCAGATGGAATGATGGATGGAGTTGGAATCCGTTGAGAAAGTAAGGTAGACTCTGATTTACCATTAGGCAAAGTCAAGCAGTGACCATAAGCAGCAGAAGCTACAGTACGAAGCATCAACAAATCCAGGAAGACAGAGTTTTGTGTAGCAGGTAGCCTGTTCTGTCCTTCTAATCCAGGGGTGTCAAACTAAATTTCATTGAGGGCCGCATCACCATTGCGGTTGCCCTTGGGGGGCCAGGTGGGTGTGGCCAGGGTGGGCACGGCCTACTGGGTGGCTGTGGATGGAGTGGGTGAGGCCTACTGGGTGGGCGTGGCCAGCTCTACATCGTTCACGTCAAGGGTGCCTGTGGAGGCCTGGGCAGGAGTGGGACAGATCTGAGGGTCTCTGGCAGAAGGGGGTGGGATTGGGGCAAGCGCCAAGGCATGGTGCATTTCTTCATTCCTCACAAAGGGTGACACCTCCCCAGCTTGCACCCAGGGGGCGGAGCCAACACAGCAGGGGCTGGTTCGTTGCTATTTCTGGACAGCCTTGTGGAGCTAAGACTGAATGCATTTAAGCATAGATGGCCACCACAAAATTGTACATTGGCTCCCTCCCGGCCGGCCTGGGCCAGGACCAAGGCAGCGGGGGCCGTTCCCTCACTGTTTCCAGGATGGCTTCGTGGGCCACATGAAACCACTTCGCGGGCCCCAGGCCTTGTGTTTGACATGTCTGTTCTAATCCCTTTTGTCTCTATACAGTATGTGCTAGAGATGTCCCGATGTCACCAATATTAAAATATTATTTCAGTTGGCTGCTATAGAGAATGGAAAAAGCATAATCTAGACCTTTTATTTCAGACTATTTCAGTTGATGCCAGTACCCAAAAATGGAAGCTGGCAAATGGTCAGGAAAAGTTGGTTGCTTGGAATGCACTACAGTTGCATTGGTAGAGCAGCTGACAGAGTTGGTTAGAAAACAGGAAAAGTAATGTGCATGATTATTTAACAGATTATAGATCATATTTATATTACAATTTGTCACAAATGTTATGCATGCGTTTTGTAATAACAGCTATGTTAGTAAATTCTAATTAGAGTGTACATCTTAGTGGTTCATAGATGACATGAATTACAGAGAAAACTTGATAAAAAGACAGCTTCTGTTCTGTGCATACAATAGAAGTAATTTAATAACAAATTTATTTGAGAACTACTAAAGGGTATCAAGAAATAGTAATCTAATCTGATCTAGTTGCCCCATGATTTCTAGGCATTGTAGGAGATTCTTACGTGTCTACAACACGGAGTTGACCTTTCATGGAAATGATAATTCAAATATCTTCCTTGCTGTAGTTGTACTATTTTTGTAAAATAAAATAAAGATGTGTGTGTGTGTAATTTCAAAGTAAGTTACAAAGTGTTTTGAGGGGAAAAACTCTTTGTCAAGGAAGTTGTAGAGAATTGGTGGGAACGTAATGATAGATTTCTTTTCATATAGTTTTTCATTACAGAACAGGAAGAAGAGAGAGAAGCAGAATATTCCATAACACGCATAGCCAAGAACGCACTTGGGCTCACAAAAAGAACTTTTTATTCGGAAATGGTAACCATTGCCACCTAAGATATAGCTTAAGTACTAACATATAGGATTGTGGGTACAATGGTTACATATCCTAGCCACATTAATGTGAGTAGCAAACATATGGAACCCACAATAGACCAAAACACTAACACATCTTCACGGGCTATTCCAAAATACATCTGTTGCCTGAGCCTACAGCTAAACCACAGAAACTTTAAGATTCTGGGAATGGAGATATAAACTTTCCTGCACCACACACACATAATACCCACGTATATCTGTGTGAGACAGAGTTAGAGAAAGAGATTATTTCTTTCAGAATTTTTTTCCAGCTCCTTGAATAAGCATGCTTAGAGTAAAAGGATTTGAACTGTTGTATATAATAAGTTCATTTTCCCTACCCAAGATTTAAAAGGCTGTATTTAGCCAGTGCCATTCCTACTTTTTTATTTCCAGGGCAGGCTTTAAATTCTAAAACTACCAGCACTGAGGGAGTTAGGAACATTTGTGGACCTTTTAAAGAACTGCTTCTGAAATGCCAAAGTTCTTACTGTTCAAAAAAATGCATCACCACAAAAATAGTTGATCGAAAGACCTGCTAATTTTGTTCCAAAGTTGTTGGTGTTTTTTCCCTCTGCCCATTCTGGGGCAATTGTGTTGTACTGTAGCCTTCAAAACTGTGGGTTTATTCTGTAAGCTATTTAATTGTTCTAAAATATTTCCTATGAAATGAAAATGGTATAATTTACTATTATTTAAGAAATATCAATACATATTAATATTAATGATATTATAATGTATATTTAATGCACCTTTTTTTTACAAAGTAAAAATATCTAATTATCACATCCTATACTTTATCCTAGAACTAGTATCACAGATAATGCAATAGTGTTAATTTTTTTCTACCCAGCAGACTGTAGATATTTGGCAGAGAGACCAGAGTATAAAATCTGCTATTGGAAACTTGCCATATTTAAGCATGCACTCACTTGCAAAGCCCCAACACTCATCTAATCTTCCAAACCAATTCATTTGCTTAAAGCAGCATCAATTGTTAAGTTAAATGTAGCACAGGGTCCTTCAAATTTGAGTGTCTCTCAACTGTCCTGATCTTAATGCCCTGAATCTGTGTTGGTCTAGAGTTTCCATAATTTCCAGACAGAGCACTTGGAGAGCACAAAGTCAAACATTTTTCTGGAATCTCTAAAGGAATCTTAGATTACTGTAACTTTGAGGGAGCAACACACAAGAGGCCAGTTCCAAGAATTTAATGTAACTTTGAGGGAGCAATATACAAGAGGCCAGTTCTAAGAATTTAACTGAACTTAGTTTTGAAGAGAAACAGAAAAAATAGAAAAAGCACTATATAAAGCAGGTTACCCTTCTCAAGTCAGTTTTGAAGTTAGCAATGTTATTATTGCCAGGGCAATTACCAAGTGCAATTCAGGTTGCTAGTTACTGGCAGGTTGCGTATTCTACAGCCTTGTTAATGAACAGTGATTCTGTTTGCTGATCTTAGTCCCTAGACCAGTGATGGCGAACCTTTTAGAGCCCGAGTGCCCAAACTGCAACCCAAAACCCACTTATGTATCGGCGGGTGCCGAGTGGGCGTGGCCAATTGGGTGGCCGTGGACCATTGGGTGGGCGTGGACCATTGGGTGGACGTGGCTGCCGTGGTAACGGCAGACTGGGTGGGACTAAAAAGTTCAATCAAACAATTCCAACTTTGCGAGATCTTTTTTTTTCCCGCAAGAAGTTGAAATTGATTGATTGATTGAACCTTTTTTTTTGCACACGGCGGTGGAGACCTAAAGCGAAAAGGTTGTATAAAACCCAGCTGAAGGCCTAGGACTGGGGCGACAGCACGCGTGCCCATAGAGAGGGCTCTGCGTGCCACCTGTGGCACGGGTGCCATCTGTGGCACGCGTGCCATAGGTTCGCCACCACGGCCCTAGACCATCTTGGGAAGCCTAACAGTAACCTGATAAAGGCATAATTTCATTTTCATCTACAGCAGGAGTCTTCAAACTTGGCCCTTTTATGACTTGTGGACTTCAAATCCCAGAATTCCTCAGCCAGCGTTTCTGCCTGAGGAATTCTGGGAGTTGAAGTCCACAAGTCATAAAAGGACCAAGTTTGAAGATTCCTGATCTACAGTATAGTATATTTTGTCCACAGGTTTACAGAGAAGTTTGGTTTGGAGAAATACGGAATATTTTTTTTCCTCCAAAGTGTTTTACAGTCTTATTGCTGAACTGAACTATTACTTTAATTTCATATAAGAACAAATTATTAATTTTTGCAGGATAACAGCAGATCCCACACTGCACTGGGTTTATATGACCAGGTAATTATCATATGAAACAAAGGAGCAACACTGTACTGTGCAACAAAGTCCAAAATTGAGGTCATTATAAATTGCTTTTCAGGTTATGCAACATACTGCCCAAATGTCTGCTTGTGTTTTCAATGACATTTGGGATGTATAGTATAAAAATAGTACTTCAAAGTCACATTTTTTTTACTGATTCCTTAAACGAACTTTGTCTGAAGACATTCTTTACAACATACAGGAAATCACTGGGATTGCATAATCCCTTTTACATATAATCTGCTAGATATTTACAAAAAGGATTGCACTTTTTTAAAAAAAAAAAAATCTGTACTCATGCCACTGCGTATAAAAACTTCACCCAAAGTCTACACAACATACAATCAAGGTGCACAGACAACACGTATATTTTGTCTGCAAAGGGGTGATTAAATGAAAATGACATCATGAGAGGCATTATAACTCAGCATTATAGCAAACCCCAGTTTTCAATATCTAGATAAGAAGATCCTAGATGCAAAAGCAAAATTCAAAACGATACTATAGAGTCATTGCTAATCAGATAACATCAGTGGCAGCCATCTTGAGAAGCAAAGACAGGGAGATGGACAAACACCATTTTGTCAACAACCGCATCTTTCATTTCAGTTATTTACTGGGGTGGAAATACCTGATTACGATGATGCCCCCACTGAGCCTTTTTGCTTGTTTCATTCTTCCAGACCTAAAGATTGCTTCTTAATGGACAGCCCTAGGGAAGACATATAGGAAGACCCAAAACCCGTAGGAAACAGGTCCATATTTCCCTTTCAGAGGATTGAAATCTTAAACAGCGCATAAGCATGAACAAGCTTCTTTATTTTACAATCGCAAAGAATATATTTTTAGCAAAAGGTGGCCAGGTACCATGGGTGGGCTACTGTGGGCTACTTACAGTATTTGCATGTATAAAGAAGTATTCAAAATGCAAAATACTTCATTATCTCTTATCTCAGGAATCCTTTCAACTAGTCTGGTAAGAAAATAAATTATTATTCCCGTGAGCAGATACAGCCAGATGCTAAGAGAAAATACTTACCTTCCTAGTGAGTTCTGGCCACAAGCCAGGTTCTCTGACTCACAACCACCATTAACAGTTTTAAAAGGCATAAAGGTACTGGAAAATATATCTCCCTTTCATTCTTTCATTTCGTGAATAATCTGCTAATTACAGTCTTAAATTCTTATGAGCAATACATACCTATAATCACTAGGGCAGTGGAAAGATGTGCTTTGCGATGTATAGGATGCAAAGACAGAGCTTCTTTTTGAATCTTTACAGCAGTCACCTTTTTCCAAGGTTTGCACAGTTATGCTGGGAGTTGCTCTTGGCTGTCTCCACATGTTTGTGTATGAACAGATATTTTGTTTTGCCATGGAAAACAAGGAGTAATAAAAAGAATCAACTTTTCTCGTACCAGTGATCGTACCAGTAATCCGTCCCCAAAGGATCAAGAGGCCAAATTGCACTCGGCAACCAGTCCAGAATTGCCTATGTCTGGTCTAGACAAATTTTGATTGGTATTCTCAAACTTTAAACAGATCTGTAATGTATTTTCTACAGCAGTGCCCCCCCAACCTATGGGCAACAGGGACCGGTTCTACGGAGAGAGGTTTTTCCATGGACCGTAAGATTGTGTGATTTTGCATGCTGCCTGCCTGCATCTCACGGATGGGGCTTCACTTGTTTGCGCGGACTGGTTTCTGCCATGCTGCAGACGGGTGTTGGTCCACGGACTGGGGGTTGGGGACCCCTGTTCTACAGCCAGTTCCATTTATCTTGCACATTACTGTGTTGTAATGTAAAGAGGGCAATAAAAAGGTACATAGTTAAGAAGGTTTTTGCCTTCACCTTCTAGAAGGGCTTTATCATGTTCAGAAAATGCTCACAGGTAAAAAACAAAGGCAGAAAAGATAGTAAATGCCATCATGTGTGTCGTGACCAAGGGAGTAAGGTGGCTTACATGTTTGCATTGGTTGTCATGACTCAAGTACTAACTTATGTCTTTTATACAATTTCAGGTTTATTATTATTTTGATGTTCCTGTGCAGTAATCTGTTATGAATACTGTATCAGCCTCTCAGGCTTAAAATCCCAAATAATCATATTGTTAGAAATTAATTAGGACACCGAGGCAGGAAAATTCGTTGTGAAGATATGAGTTAAACTACAACCTCTGCCTGTATTCCAAGTACTGATTTTGATTGAGTACAAATAGGCCTTATGCGTGATCCTCAATTAATGACCGCTTATTCAGCAACAGTTCTGCTGAACAAATGATAATTATGACTGGTGCTCAAGGTTCCAGCTGTCACAGCATCCTCATAGTCATGTCATCATGATTGCCAATGTTCCCTGTGAGCTTTCCACAAGGGAAGTTAATGGGAAAGATGGCCAGAAGTTGGAAATTACAGTCACATAAAATCTTCACTTAATGATAGCAACTGCTAGAACTGCCTTGGCTACAGACGTGTGATCTTGCATTTTATGACCGTGTCCCTCACCAATGCCAATTCTTGTCCCAAGAACCATTATTAGTTGAGGATTATCTGTATTTCCAAGTTTAATACTAAATTAAATACCGGATTCTGATATTAAGAGTTTTTTTGGATGCATTATTCAAAATCAAGATCTTGAAACTGGTGTGATGCCTTAATAAGCAGCAACTGAATACAAATTGAATAATAATACCCATAACTTCAAGCTATAGGCGAAAAGAAAAACAGTATCAGAAGGCCTTAGACCAGGGGTGTCAAACTGCCAGCCCGTGGGCCGGATGCGTCATGGCAAAACCATGCCCACCCCATTGCCAGCAGTGGGAAAAAAGTCGCGATCCGTCACGACACGTCACGTGACGTTGCGAATTTGACACTCCTGCCTTAGACTGTCTTTGTAACTTTTTGTTAAAATTATTTTATGAACTTTTAATTTCTATTAATCCATGATCTACCCAGATTTAAGAAAGCGAGCTCACAGTAGGCAAGATTTCAGCTCAATTCTCAACTTGACAATGAATTTTTCAGCTAAAATAATCTCATCCAATATCTGCTTGCTCAGAAACAAACAATATATACAATCTGTGCATAAGCAGCTTCTTGTTTGTTTCTGTTGACCTAATAGTAAATGCACTTTCCTCCAAAATGGATCAGGCCCAGCATTAGCAACCCTGAGGATTTATACCTTTTTAAATTCATTTTCCACCATGCTAATATGAAAAAAAAAATCAAGGGCAACTGATTTATCCAACATATAATTTACAATAAATAAATGATCTAGGTATGATCGTGGTTCTCCTATTATTGACATAGCCACAAGTTCGTATATGCTTGGTTGCATGGTCTATAATGCACATTCTAAAATTAGCACTGTGGCTCCCATTATACAGAAGGACATCCAATTAGAGAGAGCAAATCTTTGATGATTGCTCATTTGTTTATTTTATCTACCTTTTAATTATTTTAAGTTTAGAATGAAACATCACCAGTTGCAAAGGAGTTTTGCACTCTTAGACAAACTGTTTCTATTTAGTATCCCAGGGCCACACAACACATTCTCTCTCTCTTTCTCTCTCTCTCTCTCACATGCACACACACATTTAAGACTTCTTAAAATAAGGGGATTCACCTCTTGTTTCATGCAAATTCAGGTATTTCATCTCTGACACCTTTTTGCTCTAGAGAAAACTGCTTCAGAAGGGTGTGATTGAAAGGAGATAAGTAGTAGTAGCAGATAAGTGGCAGGTGAGCATTTGAGGGTGTTTAATCCAAATCATTTTCCAAATGATTTCCCTCTGGTTTTATTCCTAACATGAAATTTAACACCTGGGACAAAGACGTTTGGGAAGAGATTTGATGCACAGGAATTCTCAGCAGAAAGCAAGGACTGCATTTATGTAGGAGGTACATGCTGCATGTCACAACTGTTAGCATTGGCTTTTATTATAATGTTTCTTTTCTTCTTGTTACTGATCCTGTTAACTAGAAAGAGAGAACCTCTTTTTGTTAGCAGAATATCTTTAAATTAGCACACTAAATTCACCAAGAACTTAAGAAAACTACATTTACAAATAAGACAAGTCTAATGTATTCAACGTTAACAGATGGAGGATTTTTTTTTTAAGCAAGGGTTTTGATGTAAAACAAGAAAAGGAGTTTCAGGATAGGTTTGAGACCAAAGAAAGCTATATGAATCATATTTTGCTCAGCAAAAAAACCCACCCTCTTGGTTTTCTTCTGGTTACTAAGAAACATGTATGTAGAATAGCTAATTAAAGTGCACTCAGAGTGACCTTTGCCAATATGTTTTAAGGCACTGATGAAAAATTAATCCTTAATTATTCCCTGCTGTAATTATTTCCACACATGGCAAACTATGAACACTTCAAGTAAGTTTTCATCCCATGTGGCTGCTCGGATTCTAAGGCGATACATTAAAGCTATACTTACAAACATATGCACGCACATATATATATATATATATGTGCGTGCATATGTTTGTAAGTATAGCTTTAATGGCAATCCAATAGATCCTGTTATAAATTCTATTTGCAAATTCAAAAACAAGTATTACTCTTAAAGGTATCAATTACTATAAGAAATCATTAAATAATGATAAATCACTATATTGCATACTGCAAAATTCTATATGTAACGTTGTATTTGAGGTAATTTTTCTTTTTATAAATATTGAATTGCAAACCTAACCATGGCAAGACAGCATGATCAAATTAGGAAACTGACGCATACAATTTGCACAGAATTTCCCCCTTCATTTTTGGGGAGGCCAATTTAACTTCATCCATGATTCTGCAATGTAACACCTTAGAACAGACATGTCAAACACAAGGCCCGGGGGCCGGATGCAGCCCGCGAAGTGGTTTCATGTGGCCCGTGAAGCCACCCTGGAAACAGTGAGGGAACTGCCCTCACTGCCTTGGCCCTGGCCCAGGCCGGCCGGGAGCCAATGTACAATTTTGTGGTGGCCATCTATGCTGAAACGCATTCAGTCTTAGCTCCATAAGGCCATCTGGAAACAGCGAGGAACCAGCCCCTGCCGTGTCGGCCCCGCCCCCTGCGTGCATGTTGGGGAGGTGTCACCCTTTGTGAGGAATGAAAAAATGCACCATTGCCTGGAAGTGGTCAGCAAATGGCCCTCACTTACTTCACATATCTGGCTTGATGGGCTCCGGGGGAGGGGTTTCAGCAGGCAGTGAGGCTCCTCCAGTGGACCATGCCTTGGCACTTGCTCTGGTCCCACCCCCTTCTGCCAGAGACCCTCAGATCTGTCCCACTCCTGCCCAGGCCCCCACAGGCACCCTTGATGCAAACAATGTAGAGCTGGCCACATCCACTCTGTCCACACCCACCCAGTAGGCCACACCCACCCTGGCCACACAACCCCAGCCCCCCAGAGGGCAACTGCAATGCTGATGTGGCCCTCAATGAAATTGAGTTTGACACCCCTGCCTTAGAAGCAGTGTTTTATATTTTGATACACATCTCATATGCTGATTTTGTGAATTTCATGCATTAATATTGTGTTCTGTTACACCATAGAAAATAAATAAAATAAACCTTAGAAGCATATTTACGTATGTAATAAAAATATTCCTATTTTACACCCCCTAGTTAAATGAGGCTTTGAAACAAAGGAGGAAGAGGAGGGGCAGCGGGGAGGAAAGAGAGAGAGAGCAGTATCAGTTTAAACCAGTATTCTTGGGAAGTGCAACTGATGGACATTTACAGTAATCCATTATTGCAGGAATCAGCTGAAGAGCTATTTGCTCATTCTAAAACTTCCCATGCCTTATTTAGCTCTTACAAGACTTCATTTGTCAAAGTGCAGACGCAGCGCTGATGTCGCATCCAATGGTGCATTGCTATAGTGGAGATGTGCTACGGTGAAGCGACAAGCACAGAAGTACCTTCCTCCCGTATGTGATTGCTTCCACAGCCTCTTGGGATGGCTAAATTATTAACTGACACTTTCACAACTGAAGTAGTGTCTAAGATAAACCCATTAAAACTGTTAGTCTACGGAATAGTCCCATGCTTACAAGGTTGCTAAATCTATATCAAAGTCACCATTTGACTTTGCTTTTTGATACTGGTATAATCTTTATTGCATATTTTCTCCCTCTGTGGGTTACAGATTTCAAATGGATGAAATGGAGTCGCCCTGCTTTCTGCTTTTCCTGTTGCCCCCCCCCCTTTTTTTCTTTTGCCTATACTGAGTTCTATAGACCAGGGCTTTTCAATCTTTTCACCCATTGTACCACTTTTAGGATATGGCAACATCTGAGTACCACCAGATGAAGCTGTTTCCAGAGTCTGGGCTCATGCTGGAAGGCTGGAGCACAACACCAGTAGAAAGAATCAGAGGCATCTTCCCCTGTAATGGCCTTCCCTTTTGCTCCCCTTCCTACCCCTACCTGTGCCTACTTGAATTGGTTGCCCCCTCGTGAGGTGGACTTCAACCCCAGAGCTGACATTCCTCCCCACTGCGCAGTGTCCCTGCCATTCTATCAGTCATACCAACACACACCAACCCATTCAATGGGTAATGGCAGGAGGAATGCTCCCTTGGCATTTTAACTGTGGTTCTCAGCACCACCCTGTAGTCCACGTTCTCCACAGTCCTCACAATCACTCAAGATACCAGTTCGTCCCTCCCACTGGCTAGCCAGGGAGGGGGCCACATTCTCACCCCCATGCTGCCCATCTTATACCTGGGCAAGGAGGAAACAAACAAGTTTATTTAATATTAGATATTAAATATAATATAATATAATATAATATTCATAATCATAGTAATGGCTATTGTCTAAAAATGTCACTGGCTAAGCCAATATGACAAATTGGGTATTTTCATATAGGAATGCCCTACCACTGTGGTGGTGAACCTATGGCACGCGTGCCACAGGTGGCATGCAGAGCCCTCTCTGTGGGCATGCGCGCCGTCGCCCCAATCCTAGGCCTTCAGCTGGGTTTTATAAAACCTTTTTGCTTTAGGCCTCTGCTGCCGTGTGCAAAAAAAAAGGTTCAATCAATTTCAACTTCTCGCGGGGAAAAAAAGATATCGCAAAGTTGGAATTGATTGATTGAACTTTTTAGTCCCACCCAGTCTGCTGTTACCATCGCAGCCATGCCCACCCAATGGGTCACGCCCACCCAATGGGCCATGCCCACCCGGCACCCAAGGATACATAAGTGGGTTTTGGGTTGCAGTTTGGACACTCGGTCTCTAAAAGGTTTGCCATCACTGCCCTACCATAGCTTTGGAACCCTTGATGGATGATTCAAATAATGAAAAAGCATTGGTTTTTAATGTAAGGAGAAATAAATAAAAACTAGGAAGCACAAAGCAAAGATCTATTTTATCTTAGGAACTTTAGTACATCTAAAGTTCAAACAGGAGAAGAGCCATATAACACAAAACAAGTTATTTGTTTAAATTGAAATTTTATTTTATACTCAATATTATTAGAATTACAAAGAATTGCATTAGCTTTGAAAGGATGTTTCAATATGGGTTGATAATGAAAGTTAAATTTCTCCTTTATCTCTCGTGCAAATTAAGAAAGTATGTAGAAAAAACATTTGTGTACACACATGTTGCTAGATCCCACATTAGAAACACATGATTTATTCAACTCTTTATACTACAAATATATTTAAATGCTTTTGTATATGCATATGGTTATGCATGATATTTATAATACATTTAAATTTTAGTGTCTCCAAAAGACAAGACAGATTTACAAAGAATAGATTACTTACTACAGTTACTACCATGGCATGTAAAATGTTTCTAATTTATTTTTTTTAATACATTATGAATGCTTGATCTTTTTAATGTTACCAATTTAAAGCAAGTACTTACAGCTTGCAGTTCAAGAAACGTGAATAGCATATGTGGAGAAAATGTCTAGTTAAACTTGCATCTTATCTCATTATTAAAGGAGTCCACAAGACAATTTACACCCTTGTCTATTGAGAAATAAATTCCATTTTATTTAGTTGGATTTACTTGCAAGTAATTGTGTACAAGATTACAATTCAACTATAAATCAACTATTTATTTTCTGGTACTTATTCTATTTATTTTGAAATTTGCATTTGTAAACTTTACATTTCATCATTCTGTTCCAACTGTACTCTGCAAATGAGCATAAACTTTTAAGGGTTATGCCATTGTTAGCAAAGAGCATTTGTAGATGTAAATCATACTTATGTGCTGCAAGAATAGACAATAAACCAGTAATATAGTTGTATCTACTATTCTGGGACGATTAAAGTAAGGATTACAATCTGAGTCACAAATTGCTTAATAAGATTTGCTAGATTTTGTTTAGCTGGTTATAATGAATTTAAGTGCAGTCATTTACAAAACAGAGTTTATGACATCGTTGTTGTTTTTTTAATCCAACCAATTCTGGTATACTTAATAATGATTAAGCAAAACTCAATATAATGTGTGAATTTAGATGTTTGTAACACTGAAATAATATAGCTTCTGCAAATATATGGCCAATAATATCTCTCCCCAAAAGAATGAATGACAAATTAAAATTCCCTTAATAGCATAGGAGTTTTCAAAAGGCATTAAAAATACTCCAAAAATTCTACCTCATTCTAATTTTCCGGGGAAAAGAAAGGAACATGACAAGGACAGTCACAGGGATAGTACAAAGCCCCTTGTTCCAAGAATTATTCTATAAAAATATAATATCAATGCAAAAATAAAATGAGAGTTAAATTTTAATTCAAAAATACCTGTGATCAATGGTAAATAAGCAGATTAGGACTTTGGCTTCTCATATTTATTGTCTGGTTGAATCTGGAAGGAATCAGATGCTGCTTGACTACACTCTCATCCTTCTTGAAATTACTATACTTGACTAATGAAAGTTTGATTCTAGTATCTCAAAGGTTACACCGACCTTATCCCTGGATTAAAAGTGTGAAGAAACAGACTGGAGTTCAAATCTCCCATCAATCTTGACTATTACAATCTTTGAAGGTGAAGTTCTCCTTGAGTTGTTACTGTCTTTTATCCTAAAGCATTTAATCAGATTGTTTTAGGTACTCTGAGCTCCTTGGGAAATGGGTAGGACAAAATGTAATAATAAATAAATTATCACCTGCCAGAAATTTAAAATATGATTTTTCCAATAGAATCAGCACTTTTCAACTTTGCTATGAAGAGCAGAAGGATTAAAAGCACTTGTAATTGCATTGTCAGGAACTGAGCCCTTGGCTCAAGAGTCTTGTTACTGATGGAAAACAGCAGGCAAAGAACAGATTAAAGTGATAGCAGACTACAGTCACCAAATCTCTAGTGGAAAGTGAGGATTCAACAGTTGAAGAACATTAAAGTATCTCTTCTTCTTCTTTTTTTTCAGGGAAATACTTACACTAATTTTTTATGTGAACTGCAAAAGTTTCTAACTTATTCAGCAAATGTGAGGTTACAGTGGTGTAAAGGAGACCCAGAATCATAATTAATCTCAATGTAAATAAGAAAGACTAAACTTGACATTCTTTTGCATAGAAATGGTTACGTTGTGTAGTAATTATCTGAGTTTTAAGATACATTTTGAATCAAATCTGGAAAAACTTAAACTTCATATTAAGAAAATGCTAATAATTACAGTAGGCTTTATTTGCATGGTGGATTAGCGGTTAAGATGCTGGGCTTGTTGGCTGGAAAGCTGGCAGCCCAGGTTCAAGACCCAAGCTCCATGCAACTGGGTGAGCTCCTGTCCTTGCCCCAGCTCCTTCCAACTTAGCAGTTCGAACGCATGCAAATGGAAGGAGATAAATAGGTACCACTTTGATGGGAAAGTAACCACGCTCCGTAATATCATGCTGGCCACATAACTGCGAAAATGTCTTTGGACAGCACTGGCTCAATGGCCCTGAAACAGAGATGAGCGCCACCCCCTCTAGTTGGCAACAACTAGTGGAGTAAAAGCCACAGGGACTCCTTTACCTTATATACAGTATGTATTTCTTAAATTCGCTTTTAGTTAAAACAGAATACGGAAGAAAAAAACTATAATCCAAGATGAAATATACAGTCCTTGCTTAACAACCCACTCGTTCAGTGATTGTTTGAATCTGTGATGGTGCAGAACAAGTGGTTCTTATGATTGTTCTTCAGTCCCAGCCATCATAATGTCTCCATAGATATGCAGTCACTATTGGTGACTCTGTTTGCTGGCTTCCAACAATCAAAGTCAATGGGGAATCCAGCAGGAGGGCACAAAATGGCAAGCACATGGCATCCTTGCTTAACAATGGCAACTGGAATTGCTGTGGTGTGGACATGTGACATTACATTTTAGGGATGGCAGTTCCAATTCCAATTGCCATCATTATGGCATGTTATGAGTTGGTTCTTATATCTGTGCTAATGTCACTGAAGATTTAATCATGAAACTACAAACACTGATTTCAACACCTCATGGTTTTTAAATAACAGTAATACAGACAAGTTTTGCTAAAAACCAGCATAGTCCATATTGCCTGACATGCTTTTTGTATAATGTTTTATAGAAATGTTTTCCTGTTTTGGACAACAGTAACCAAGATTCAGTAGACTCTTCTAAAGTAATTCTTATAATCAAGTAAGATCCTCTACCACAGGTGAGCCAAGAGAATATATCTTTACTCTTGTAAAACTCCTTACTCTATTAAACTAGATTTTTTTTGTTGGCTCTCACTAGGTCACGCCTCATGTTTTTGAGGAGGAAAAAACTATTTAAAAAGGCAGAAAAGAACCAAAATAACTTCAAGATTGAAGAAACAATGTTCTAAAGACATTGCTTCAAGAATACTGGCTAGCTCAAACAATAGTATCAAAACATATGCAAAGTATGAGAGCCTAATCATCTCACACCACATTTTATACATTGTATATTGTATGTTTAGATGTGTGCCATGTATGTGTTCACTTTGAGAGTGGGCAATTAAATTTCATTTTTGATGTGTGCCGTTGTGCCCACAGTAAAAAAAATGACAATAAAGGTTATCTTATTTTATCTTATCTTATCTTATTTTATCTTATCTTATCTTATTCCATACCGTATAATGCCCTGTTAACCTAGAGTTGTAATACTTAAAAAGACTTAAATTACTGAACATTTTTTCATTTCCTTTACATTTTTAAAAATTTGGTCACAACTTTAATGCTATTTTAATGTGTTTTTTAATTTCTTAGGCAATGGATCCTATTTATCTTTATAACAATCAATCAATATTCTTTTTAATTGAGGTTAATTTCTTTCAACTTTGCTTAACAACTCCTTGTAAAGCGCTGAGAATGGGAGGAGTGATGCACCTGCCAGGGAGTTATAAACAACCCATAAACTAAGACGGTAACTAAGACACGATAATCAGGCAAATCTGAGGCTTCTCTAATAAGTACAGAGCACAAGGTGTTAACATTTTTTTTAATTCAATGCAGAAATGAAAAGTTTTAAGACAAGCAGTAAAAAAACAATGGCAGGGAAGGCAAAGTTCTTTGTGTAGAAAGAGAAAGAAAAGTTATACTAGTTCTTACTCATATGTTCACAGTTATTTACTATTGAATTTTTATTTATCTTAACTTTAAGTAGTAGTCCATAAGAGCTAATTAAATTCATTAAGATCATATAGTGCCTTTCCATACCTGCCTACTTAGAAATCAGCCCGATAAGAGTTTCCAGGTTGTGTAAAACGTTATTGATGCTTTTAACCTACTTCGTCCTTTTGCCCTCTTTTTTTCTGTTTCTTCCCATTTTCTCTTTTCTTGGACTTTCCTGACTTTACCTAATGTTGTTTCATAAAAAGCATTTAATCACATTATTTTTATTGTACATCCATATCTATATAAATAAAAATGTAAATGTTCGTTTGTTCAAAATCTTAAATCTCCGAAAGTTCTTCACCGATTGCTTTGAAATTTTGACACAACACTGCACTCGAATACGTGTGTGTTTTTATATACCTACTATTATATAGATGTCACACCTGTGACAGGTAAAACATGCTTTTTTTGTAAAACAGCGCCATCTGTTGGATGTAAAAGCAACACACGCTAACCAGACTGAGCCACAGCAACGCGTGGCCTGGTACAGCTAGTATTTAATATATATAGAGATACAATAAAAATAAAGACATTTTTGGCTTGGTCTAAATGCCATAACTTTTTTGATTTACAGTCAAAAGACCCAAAGGAAAAACTAAAAAAAGAACATCCAAAGGAGTAAATAACTAGTAACAACAATGCTAGATTAGGAATCTTAAAATGGTATACGTGAGACTATTCAAAGCTGTGGGACTATGTAATACACAATCTATGATCTATGAATTTTAGAATGAATTTGCCATTAAACAAAATGCTTTCCTCTATGAAGTATCTACTGTAGTGAATTCCATTATTACTTCAACTTAAAAATCTATTAAACCATCAGTCCATGAACTAAGGTAAAAATAAATGGGAGGAAATAGCACTTTGAGGTTACCACCAATGCTGCAATTAGATGACCTCAGTCAAAAAGGGAGGAACTTCTGTTAAACTTTACCAAATGCCACAAGGTGTTTCCATGTTCTTGATCATGCTTGCTATTCCTTAATCTGTTGCAGCCATCTAAAACTTTTTTTTTTATCAATTCTTCATTTTCACCTGCCTTCAGAACACAACAGATCTAAGAGATGGCCACCCAGGAAAAAGGATATCACTTTGCAAATTATTACTTTGTAAATGTTGCACAGAAAAAAAAAAGTAGTGTTTGAAGAAGTAAGAGAGACAATTCTAGATTTACACAGATGCAGACAAGGTATGGAGCACCTGAGGCTAGTTCCCCTTATCCCCATTTCCCATTATTCTACCCCCCAATGTTCTCTATATAGCCAATTATCCTTTGACAATTAAAAAAAAACATTCTTACACCCACAAAACTATGTTGCCACGCTCCCTGGCTTTCCTCACTACCAATGTGCTTTGCTATGTTATATTCTCACTTTGTTATACTATATGTTCTTTAGATTTTAGTCATTACTTGGCTCAGAGATATCTAAGAGCCATTGCAGATGTTCAAAATACTTTAGGAAGACTAAGCAATCTGTATTATCTTGTTAGGTTAGAACAGGGGTCTTCAAACTTGGCCCTTTTATGACTTGTGGACTTCAACTCCCAGAATTCCTCAGCCAGCATGGCTGGCTGAGGAATTCTGAGAGTTGAAGTCCACAAGTCATAAAAGGGCCAAGTTTGAAGACCTCTGGGTTAGAAGGTAGGTATTAATCTGCTGCAGCAAAGCCATTCATAATTGTATGAATACACGAAGCAGGGGTCACTCCTCCTCAAAACAACAGTGTTTGGCACACTGTTGACCACGCTTGATTTAAGAATATCATATAACATGAAAAAATGGCTTTCTGCAAAAGCACATGATTAAAATGCTTATAAGTGTAAAACCTGCGCATGCACATGCATTTCATACCCCTTTTTCTTTCATGTGATGCAGAGCTAAAATAAAGAAAGTCAAAGCCTCCTGCTAACAGAACAGTCCTACAAAGCCAGGCAAAGAGATCTGTGGCAGAGTAATCACATCCCTATAGCCAGAATAATGTAATCCATACAGTATTTAAAAAATAATAATCAGAGAATTTGGGACATCGTGGGGCAGAAATAAAAGCCTCACAATGGGAATAAAAATTAGGCTGCTTTTTTGTGTGTGCTTGGAGAAGGAGGGAACTTTATAGGGTACATCCTGCCTGTAAGTCCCTCTTTCTGCTCTTATCTTTATGTTTACCAGACAAATAGAATTTCTAACACTTCAACTGAGGGGCAAGAAATTATTAAGTAAGCCAGAGGTCCCCAACCTTTTGAGCACCGGGGACCGGTTCCGTGGTTCCTGGGAACAGAGGGGGCGTGGTTTCATGACTGCCTGCATCCCACGGATGGGGATTTGCTTGTTTGTGCGGCCCAGTTGCTGGCATGCCACGTGTGTAAGCCACACACACATCACTGGAAGTCCTGCAATATGCTAAATTTCAGCAGCAGTATGTGGGATGGAGAAACCAGGACACGATAGGAATAGCAATGTCTCTAAGGATCAAAAATGCCCTTGTTTTCCTGACATTCCCCCCAACCCCCCCAAAATTGGCAACACTGATATAATATTTATTTTCCAAATAGCTTAATGCGATTGCAAACAAATATTTAGTCAAATGGGTTCATTGTTAGTGATTGTGATATTAGGGTGATGCTCCATTTACTCTTCTTATTCTAGTACAGCTCTCCCCACGTTGATGTTGTCCATATAAGTTAAAAATCCAAACAACAGAATTTGTGATGTAATGCAGTGGGCCAGATTTTTAGGAGGGAGGAAGTACATTTCAGAGGAGTAAGAGACAACTCAGTTCAGATAGTTTGTGTGAGAGAAAGAGGGTGAAGCAAACTACCTATTAGATCCCAGAGTCTGTATCAGTGGTGGTGAACCTATGGCACGGGTGCCAGAGGTGGCACTCAGAGCCCTCTCTGTGGGTACGCGCGCCGTCGCCCCAGTCCTAGGCCTTCAGCTGGGTTTTATAAAACTTTTTCGCTTTAGGCCTCCGCCGCCGTGTACAAAAAAAAAAGTTCAATTAATCAGTCAATTTCAACTTCTCACGGAAAAAAAAGATCTTGCAAAGTTGGAATTGATTGATTGAACTTTTTAGTCCCACCCAGTCTGCTGTTACCACCATAGCCATGCCCACCCAATGGGCCACACCCACCCAATGGGCCACGCCTACCTGGCACCCAACAATACATAAGTGGGTTTTGGGTTGCAGTTTGGGCACTCGGTCTCTAAAAGGTTCGCCATCACTGGTCTATATGCTTCATGTGGGTGGTAGATGGCTTCAGTTTGGCAAGATTCCATCTATAAGTGTGGAAAAATGAAGAAATCTGCTTAGAAGAATCACTGCGTGTCCTTCTCGATTCTTGGGGCCTGACAGATTTTTTCTGAACTCCATGGGAAATGAATTCCCACACTGGAGAATGATTAAGAGAGTTATGAACAGTGCAACATCCAGAGTATTTAGATTGGAAAGAATATTTTGTGATGTTAAGTACAGACAATCGAGAGAAATATTTTGAAATAAAAAAAATAAAACAGTATTTAATAAAAAGCATATATGTTGATGTCCCCATATGTTATTTTTCCTTCCTTAGAATGTAGGATTGGGACAAAAATGTATTTAAAAATAAATTATCAACCCATGCAGGAAATGATACTTGAGCTCTACAGTACAAGTAAGTTCTACATCCTGTTTAAATAAATATCTCATTTTCTCTCTTATTCATCATTTTGTTAATTCAATGGCTGTATAACTTTTTCATTCCCTTCTACTGCATCCTCTTCTTAACCCTTGCAAAACTGTTCATGAAGTTTAGGAAACCATCCAAAGTGGGAATTTAATGTAGCATAAAAGTTCTTCAGATGAAAGAAAAATTAATAGCTCCTTTCCTGAGAATCAAATCACTTTCTAGCCATGCAAAACCTTTCACAGTAATAGGTTTCACTACATAACTATGGTTTTTTTTGACTAAGCCACAATTGACTGAGTTCACACATTATGCTAAGCTATAAAACCAATGTTTTCAAACCACAGTGTCTAGGTTCAGACATCATTTTAAACCAAAACCAAGCAAATCACATTATGGTTTATCATGATGTGTGAAACCAACCAATTTGATTCTATTCCATACAGAGTTTACCGTAATTCAGAAAATGCAAAATAAGGTGAATTTATAGGTATATATTGGTTACGTGTTGCCAAAGAATACTATAATACCACTTACTTTTCTTTGTGATTTTCCAATTTGACTACAATCTTTTTTTGTAGAAGTAGAGACCCTCTTTTTAATATTTTGGTCTTTTAGCTTGGAAGATGTACTTGCCAATTATTTTTGCACTAGTGCACATCAACAGGAAAAAGGCTGTATCTTAGGTATGAGTTTTATATTCCCGTACAAAATAATTGTATATTCTATGAAGACTGATTCTTTTTCTGGAGAAATATACAGAAACACAAGGGAAATCTTGTACAGGCAGCATAACTGAAGTGGCAAGATACAATATTAGAAAAACAGAGTTACTTTCATTACTGTGATGCTGTGTGTCAGAATGTCTCTCCTTAATGAACCTGTTTGCAATAAGACTCAGGGTGCAAAGAGGCTATTTAGAGAGTCTATTGTGTCTATAGTGAGTCCTTCAACTATCTCCCCACCATTAGACATGCCGCATTGACCAATTCTGTCCTGATTGCTGTTCTTTTTGGTATCAAGGGACTTTCTCGCCCAGACAGACTGATGGATCAGTAACTGCAGTTCATAAAATGTTTACACTGCACACATGCCCATACAGTGATACAAGCAACCAAGTCCCAGATCACAAAGTGCGTTGAATGTGGCAATGTCATCTGCAGGCTTATGACTTTCCGATATCAATGAAAGGATTTAAGTTAAACTTAGCCAGTGTTGCCTGCCTATCACTTTTCAACAAAAGCTTCATTCACTCTCCCTCCTCCCTTTCAGAGTCTAGCCAAGATCGTAGCTCACATGGGAACATTTCAAGCAAATGCTCCCTGTATCACAAGGATTTTTAAAAAATCTGCCAAAGACTTTACCTAATTGCTGACGGCAGAAAACGACCGTATGTGTCATGCCATCAAGACCCAAAAACTTTGCTGCGAATCAACAAAATTAAACACCATGAAAGGTTCATTCCTAATGTTATACGAAATGAGATTTTCTTGTTGCTGGTTAGGAGAAAGAGAACAATAGATATCCATCCATGAGAAATTATACATGATTACACAATCCTATAAAACTGCTCTAAAATACAACAGAAGAAGAACAATCCTAAACAACTCTAGGTCCAGATAAGTGGGCCATATCACAGTTCAGAAAGTGATACACTTCTTTTGCATCTAAGGTGCTATATCAATGCTCAATAACTGTTTTTGCCTTGCCTAATTCATCTGTCTACTAATCTTTCTGCTCCTAATATTTGGCCAAGCAAGCACAGGTAGTCCTCCACTTACAACAGTTCATTTAGTGACCATTCGAAGTTGCAACAGCACTGAAAAAAAGCGACTTGTGACAACTTTTTACACTTACAAGCAAAGTCAATGGGGAAGCCAGACTCACTTAACAACTGTGTTACTAACTTAACAACTGCAGTGATCCACTTAACAACTGTGTCAAGAAAGGTTGTGAAACAGTGCAAAATTCACTTAACAAATGTCTCACTTGGCAACCCAAAGTTTGGGCTCAGTGTGGCCATCGAGGAGTACAAGTATGAAATACTTTGAATATACTGTAGTAAATTATTCCAACATAAATAACAAATTCCTATTCATGTTCAAGCACTGACCATTATTCCAACATGAATAAGGCACCGATCTAGCAAAATATCCGCACAATCGTATTCTATCCTATGAAACTATGAAGAAACACACATGAATTATCATGTATGTCTTGTAATAAAGAAATATAGGTATATTGGGAAATTGTTTTATATCATAATTTAAGGAGAGATCATCCTATTCAAATTTTCACAAATGAACCTCCCCCCCCCAAACAGAGCTTAGAGGCCTTTTTCCATTGAGCAAATAATTGCATTATTTTTTATTTATAATGTATTATTTTAACTATTTTATCCATTAATGATTGCAGTATTGATGAATAGTATTTGGTACTCAGTGCTAACTTCCTGAAGTGATCTTAGCTCATGAGAAAGAACAAAGCAACACTGGAATGGCTTACCTGTTTCCTGAAAGCTTAAGACTAGCCTCTCTTTTTTTTTTAGCACATTCACGTACTTTTTGACAAACTTGATATATGTATGAATGCAGTTAGTAACACTGAAACATGCTTGGCTGTTATCAATTATTAAAAACATTCTGCAATCCATAGCACAAACATTCTTCTCTAACCTGGTGCATTCCACATGTGCCGGGACTGGAGATATAGATATCATAATTCTAGAAGCTTTATTTTTAACTTACTGTACACTGTGGCTCTAGGTAATTTCAAATTACTTGAAATTGGTAGGAGAGGAAAATCTGCTATCTGGAGAATTATAGACTTAGGATATACATTAACTAAATTAATATCCAATACAAACTTACATATAAGTTTTCAGGCAGAATAAAAATATATGGAAATTATGTTCCTACCCCTCACTCACATTTTCTTCCATGGCAATTTTCAGACTCATAAACAGACTCATAATAAACATACAAATTCAGACTCATAAACATACTATATATAGTTTCTCAGTCCCACACATTCTCTTTCTGTCATACACATACATGCAGCTTCTTATCGATGTTGCTCATGACATTCTTCCTGGCAGACTGTCTTGCAAATAATAAGATGCTCCCAATTCCAGTTTGGCTTCCTTTCTTGCCCTATGTTCAAGACATCCAAGTCTAATCACTGATGCTTGTAGCCATGCTGAAAATATCAAAATTATACAATAAGTTAAGAAAATAAAGAACGACAACACCACAGGTCGACATTATCTAAACCAGTGTTTCCCAACTTTGGCAATTCTAAGTTGTGTGGACTTCAACTCCCAGAATTCCTCAGCCAGCATGGTTGGCTGACTGGGGAATTCTGGGAGTCGAAGTCCACACATCTTAAAGTTGCCAAGATTGAGAAATACTGATCAAAACTGACCAATGTGGTTATGCTGGGTGCCTGTACCTGGAGAATGAACCTGAAAGACCCTGACCCTGTTAGAAAACTAATATGCATCTCTATATATCCCTGTAAAAAGCTAGTTAGAGCTGGTACAGAAATGAACAGCAGAGCTTTTGAATTTACTCCAGAGGTCCCCAATCTATGGGCCGCAGCCCACTACTGGGCCGTGGCCTCTTGGCCACCGGGCCGTGTGAGTACCTGGCCATTGCGCACATGCAAGTGTGCACTCACCACCCCCCTTGCACCCATGCTAGCCTCGCCACGAGCCTCGTGCCTGTGCTAGCCTTGCCACGGCGCTAGCAGCCCCATTTGCAAAGTACGCATGCTCACAGCTCCGTTTGTGTGCATGCACGCGCAGCCACATTTGCACGTGTGTGCACGCCCACATAAAGGTCTCTGCCCCTCCCTTTCCCACCGGGCTGCCAACCCAGAAAGGTTGGGGATCCCTGATTTACGCCAAAGTTCAAGAACAAGTCACAAATTACAACATCTCCACAGCATGAGGACAAAACGAGATGTGGTTGGTTGGTTCAATTAGAACATGTGTCATCTATTAATAAAAGAGGAAAAAGTTCCCACTTGTTCAATTTCTAAATATTCCTGTGTGCAAAGTAAAGTGATCAGGAACCTGTTCACAAACTCAAACATTCTGATAAAGTTAAATGTCTGGCCTACTGAATGTTAACATTATTGTTACTTGAACTCAACTCTTTCCTTTTCCTGACCAATTACAGTTTTGTCCAAAGTACACAATCATTTTTCATTCAATTCCTGCAAAGCAAAATTTAAATAGTAATGATGATCACTTCTATTTGTACCACAGAGCATACCTTTGAGTCTGGGGAAGGTATTTAGTGATTTCTCATGTAGGAGAATTATTCCCTTGAAACATTTCTTTCATTGTTTGTACCTGATTCAATTTCCAAGTTGAACTGTTACAATGAATTTGGAGTGTCAACATTCCAAGATGTCAATGGGTTTTTATTATTATTTTAAGACTTTTTAACAACAAAACAATTTAAACATGTCAAAACAGTTTTGTGAAATGTTTCATCTATTCAAAGCAGCATTTCTAATGTAAAAACAATGTGAAAAGAAATAAACCCACGTCTAATTATAACTTCATTACTAGCTTCACAAAAACATGTTTTCACGGCATTATGGCTCAAACCTCAACAGTCCACAGATGTTCTGCCATTTCTAATAGAACAATAAAAATGAGGAAGGAATCACATAGTTGGCGGGGTTATATTTAGATTAAGGACTCAAATTTATATAGTGAACAAAATCTAATAAGCAGCCTCTGTCTTAAGAAATCACTTTAAATTTTCCCTAAGGTTTCCAGCATAATTTTGTTTGACCTTTAATTAAAAAGATCACCACAACTAGGCCCTTGGGTCATCACTAAATACAGGTCTTACTGTACATTTACAAATGGACCTTTGCATACTTTGCAGGAAAAAAATGCACATGTTGAACCATCATAAAATATGTACATAAGTCTGTGCAAATTATACATTTGCATACAATAAGAAAATTTACAATTTTTCCATCAGACTAGACAGTGTGTCACAATTTTAGGGCAAGATATATGTTCAAAGTTTATTAGGGAGGCATTAAATCTCACTTGCACAGTGAATTAGGCATAGTTTTTTTTACATGTCCAATTATAAATGCACAATGTTTTTAACCAATAATTTATATTACAACTGAAAGTGTATAGTTAGTAAGGATATACAGTGTGTGTTTATGTGTCTGAACACACAACATGTTCATCCTGTTACAGTTTTCTTTAAAGTCATTTTAAAGTATCTGAGTTTTTCTTCTGGTGTTTTATTGAATTTTACTACTGTGGAGATATTCTGTCAAATTACTTGAGATCATAGAAGGAAATATTGGTATATATTTCTAACATTATATAAAATAAAATGATATATATATTTCCATAATGTGCAGTTTAGCCAAATACAGAGAACTTAACATTGTTCATTGGCAATGCACAGCTAAATTAAAGAGCAGACAAATAGCTCTTGAAACATAAAACTTAAAATTACATTACGTCTTCTAAAGACATTGGTCAAAATCTAACCTTGCATACATGACTCTCATTCACAACAATGAATTGAGGTTTCCAGTAAGATGAGTGGGAATTCATGGTCAAAATGTGAGGATCAATAGGAGAAAGATAGATATTAAAAATCATTACGAAAAATATGTGTATACAATGCTGGGTTGCAAATGAGAAAGATGAAGCCAACCAGTGACTGAGCATCAAATACTGAAATAACTTAATTACAGAAGTAACAGATAAACCAATAAAAAGTGCAATTCAATTTCTTGAACTTGGTTTCAAAACATCAAATTCAGATGTTGCATGTAACCATAATCTTTGGAAGAATAAATATAACATTATTTGCACAGCACAACCTCGCATACCTAACTGTCATACAAATTAAATCCAAACCAAACCTGGTTTTCATAATTTTCCAAACCATAACATAAACTTCTCCTTAAACCAAGAGGTTCCCAATCAGGGGTGCGAGAGGTTATTCCAGGGGGTGCAAAAACTTGGGTTTTCAAAATTATGATGTATATGCATAATTCGTTGCCGTTATTTCGAACTTTTGTAAGGGGTGCGAGAATATATCAGAAGCGTTCTAGGGGTGCGGGGTATAGAAAAGGTTGGGAACCTCTGCCCTAAACGATAGAATAGTCTTAAAATCAGTGTTGAATTCTAAAAAAAAAAATTCTTTGCTTATACCAAAATCAAATTGAAAAAACTTGTATAATATGTGTTCATTATGGTTATAAGAAACCCATTTTAAAATAATTGCTATAGCAGCCTTCTCAACCTTCTCCTCTCTATATGTTGGATTTCAGTATGCCTAATTCACTAATATTATTTATGTTAATTGGGATTTCTGGACATTCTGGAATCCAACACTTCTAAACAAGGTGAAGTTGTTATGTAGTAGGTTTTGTGTAATAACCAGAAATCTATATGCAACCAATTACAGTGCAAACATAGTTTGCATGTGCTCATAAATTTCCAAAGTCTAGGGGTATATAAATCAAAATAACTTCCTAATTCCAAAGCTTTATGAACAGGAAGTCTCCAATTCAAACATCAACTCTACAGCAAATGTACAATGTGACCTCAGGCAACTAATAATCTCCGGACTAAACCAAATGTAACATTGAATGTGTTGCCGTGTTTAATATGTGGGCATTTAAAAATATGGAGTCATCAACTAGGAAGAACAAAGCTTTTTTGATAATTAACAATTTTCTATACAAGGGCAAGGAGAAATTTAATTTTTTTTAATCTGCTTTAATCACTGTCTGAAACTGCTATTTGCCTGAGTGGGATGGTGATAGCAGGAAAATAGCAACCAGCACATCACATATTGTGTGGGTGTGGGGATGAGTGTACCATTAGCATAATCCCTCTAAAACCAAATCATGCAGACTACAAACACAATAGCATCTGAAGAACTAGCATGGTGGTAGGTTAATATTATATCTAAACCAATTATATTCAAGTAGAAGATTAATGTATGGACCTAGGCAGCAAAATACTTACATTAGTAGTTGAGGATGAATAATATTATGTTCATTTAAGGAGATAAGAACTTAAGAAGCGCTCCTGGCCTATCTAGTCTAGTTCTTGTGCTGGCTAACCAATTACCAAGAAAGTCCACTGGTCTCCCAGCAGATCATCTTCAGTGCCAGTTACACTATCATCAAGGCTAATAGCCACTGATACACCACCATTCCCTTTTTTTCCTGAAGCTAGATAAACTTCTCATGGCAGCGAATTTTAAAGTTTAACTATGCATTGTGTAAAAAAAAGGTTTTATCCCTCCTGATTCTTCCAAGATTCAATTTCACTGGTGACCTCTGGTTCCCAGTGTTTGTGAAAAGGAAAAAAGCTACTTCTTGTCCATTTTAGTCACAACCAGAACAGCACACAAAATCCCGGATGCAGCCACACTACAGATAGTGCTCTACCTACGACCATAATTGAGCCCAACATTTCTGTTGTTAAGTGAGACATTTGTTAGGTAAGTTTTCCCTCATTTTACGAGCTTTCTTGCCATAGTTGTTAAGTGAATCACTGCAGTTGTTTAGTTAATATCACGGTTGTTAAGTGGCTGGCTTCCCCATTGACTTTGCTTGCCAGAAGGTTGCAAAAGGCGATCATATGATCCTGGGACATTGCAACCGTCATAAATATGAGTCAGCTGCCAAGATCTGACTTTTGATCACATGACCATGGGGATGCTGCAACTGTTGTAAGTGTGAAAAATGGTCAAAAGTCACTTTTTTAATCAAACAGTCACTGAATAAACTGTTGTAAGTAAGCACTATCGGTATTGATTTATGTAATGGCACCGTGAAATTACCAAAAAAAGCTCCATCAGATAATATTCAGCCAACAACTATTAAGCTGTTAGAGAATACGTGAAATTACCAAAAAAAGCTCCATCAGATAATATTCAGCCAACAACTATTAAGCTGGTAGAGAATACATCTTTGCCAGATGTGAAAGAAAATAAATATTTGCACACACATACCACTTGACACGTCAAAACTATGACATCTGTCAGGCCCCAAACCAAGAATGACACATGGTGATTCTTCCAAGTTGAGTTCTTTATTGTGCCACACCTATAGACAAAATCTTGACAAACTGAGCACTCTACCATCTGCACATACAATGCACTCTGTGAACTGTTAGGGAGGGGCTGCCTTCACCCTCTTTCTCTCAGAGATAATATCCGGGCAGTGTTGCCTTTTACTCCTCTGGAATGCAGCCCCTCCCTCCTTCCTACATTCCATCACAACATCAAATCTCCTTGCTGCAACTACTGCAGCAAAGGAACATAGGGAAATATACAGGTACTAGTACTAATACAGGTACTAGCTCTCCCATAGCAACCATTCAGTCAAGCTGAACAAGTCAACAGGGAAGCCTACAAGAAGTCACAAGTTGTGATCATATGACATCATGCTTAACAACTAGTGCATGCTAAACGACCGCAACTGGAACTTCCAGAACCGCCATAGTAAATTAGTACGGTGGCGTGATTTTTTGCTTTAGAGTTCCTGGTCCCACTTACAGTCATTAACTAAGGACAATCTGTACAATACAAAAGGCATAAGTTTGTAAGTTTATCTTGAAGCAACCCTAAATGATCCATCCAAGAGATCACAGAGGTCGATGGCTTGTCCTAAGATAAGCATACATAAGCACAGAGAGAAGTAGTTGCAAGTTTTACTGGTTAAATTTGTAAAATGAATAATAATCAAGAAAATGTGAGTTGAAATGCACATGCGCAAACAGCAAGCTTGCCCTATGAGAGTTCCAAATAGAAAACAGCAGATAAGGGTATTCAAAGGGTAGCCCAAGGGTCAAAATGGTGCCAAAGTCTGTCAGCCAGTCTAGATTTTAAGTCAGAGCCAAGGCATCTCAAGTCAAAAATCAAGTCACACGGAGTGGATTAAAATAGGGTTGTTGTCAAAGGAGAGGCTTGAACTTAACTGCTCTTCTTGAATAAAAGAAACTTCAATGTGGCTCATTAGGAAGGGCATGGATCCTTTCTAGCGAGGAGCCCTACAGAATGCCTTTGCTCTGTTCACCACTCCACACAGCAAGTGGGGGGTGTCTCCTCTTCAGACTCCTCCTCTTCAGAGACCGATGGCAACTGGGTCTTCTGGTTACCACATAGCCCCTCTTTTACTGTCTGTGGCTCTGGTTCATCCAGTAGTTCTGGAACTCGCTGCTGATTGTTGATCTCCTCAACTGAGTTCAAACTCACCATGAATTTAATGACAAGTGCTATAGAACAGAGATGACAAAACTCTTTCTTTCACTAATGCCATATAAATATGACATGATAGAATACACCCATCAGTAAAGAAGACAGCCATGTGTCTGCACCCTGATGACCAGAGACCCCATGGCGGACGCAAGAAACAGTGGATGGATCATATCAAGGAGGACATGAAATGCATGGGCGTCACCCTGGACGCCCTGGATCAAGCCAAATGGAGATGGCTTTGACAACAAGCGGACCCTGCTATAGCACAGCAATAACACAAAGAGAATACACCCAACACCCAGTTGCCTTGTATTATTTCAACAATGTCACAAATCTAGATTAATTGACTAGTTGGGACATTTATGGATACCATGCATTGTTGAACTGCTATTTGGTCCTTGATATCTATTAGTGACGCAAATCTAGAAAACTCTTTTAAAAACAGATTGAGAAACACTCTGGTTAACATTTGGAACAATCACCATGCTACAGGAATGCCCAAGATCTACCAAGCTAAAGGAAAGTATAGACTAGCCTTTATATCAACCCGAGGATAAAGATCCTTTGATAGATTGCATCCTTCTTCCCATGAAATGTAACAGGAGAAGAAAGAGACAGATCATCCACTGACTGAGCAGTTCACTGCTATGTGGAGTTTGTTTTCATTCCCCTCCCAAAAAGACCCGCAACTAGAATTGATTAAAGGTGGGAGAACACAGGAAAGAATATTTTGATACTAACCATTGTCCAAGTCCTAAGGTGTATGGGGTGCTGTTGCTTACAGCCAGGTGTATTATTACAAATTCTTGTAAGGATCATCTAATCAAAAGCAGAATATTTACTTAATATATTATTTCTAATTAAAATTTGAAACAAAAGGAACTTCACTTTCTGAAAATCTGTACATGTAAGAACATAGAAATTCCAAACATAACATAAAATATCTTCTTCCGAATTAGACCATTGGTCCATTAATTTTTCTCTGCTCTATAAGCCGTGCCTTTTTATGATGTAAACACATTTGGTTTGGGCTCATTACTTGGTTATAGAAAGCATCATTCTGCCCAGGTCCATTGGGTAGATACACAGTTTTTGCTTTTTATGTCAGTGGCTTGACTTTTAAAGGAAAAAAAAGGAGAAAGAAAAATCATTCTTTTAACCTATGCTATCATTTTACCAGTCAAAATGTTTTATGCACTTTACATTTTGCAGTTGAAACTTTGAAATTGAAACACTTTGGAAATTAAGAGACACTTGTCTGATAAGTTTGGAAGGTAAGAAACCTCATGTATGAGTTACTTTAGGGGTTAGAGTTTCCCATAGCAAGAATGCTGATTATGTCAACAAGCAACAGCCACTTGGGACCAAGTCTAAGCCAGCAACCTCTAATAGTAAGTGATGGGAGAAGGAAGAAAAAGAAGCAGTGGGTTTAAATTGCATTGGGTATAAGAGGGCATAAAACCCTCATGTTGACAGAAGGCAATCAGCACTTAAAAGAGCTTCATTCCAGTATGCAATAAAGACTCTCTGAATAAAGATTCAGAGTCACTTGGTTGAGTTGGGTAGCTATAGGAAGGGAAGGGAAGGGAAGGGGAAACTCTTTTTTTTTTTAAATAAAGTTTTATTAATTTTTGTAATTAAACAACAAATATATATATGATGCATTTACATATACAAGCAATAAAAAAATAATCCAGATCAATACATTTTCGGAGACGCTCGGCGGTCCCTGCCTTGCCTCCACCCTCATTCACTTTCCTGTCCTTCCTCCCTCTATTCCCACAACCTCTCCACCTTCCTCCTTTCCACCTAACTACATCCCCTCTCGGGAAGGGGAAACTCTTATCTAGCTTGCCAAACCAACTGTCTGGAGAGCTTCCACTGAGCTTTAGTCAGGAGGTTTGAAGGGCATTACCACACATGGCTCTGTAGGGATAGCAAACCAAGTTGCCTGTCTAGGTGTCACCGAGTCATTTCTTTTACATCATGAACCAGCATCATTCTACTATTTTGAGGTTAGGGTAAGGGGGGGGGACATCGCACAGCAATGCCATTGATTGTTTAGTGAGGAATTCAATTTACTTTCGGTGCAGATCTAAATCAACATAGAATACTGGTTGTGCAGAATACAGTATGTGCAGTAGGAATGAGGGAAAGAGGTATGTTTCTAATATTGTTTTTTACATGTTGTAGAGAAAACATCATCCCAGTGTTTTTTGTTTCTGTCTGCAAAGTTAGGAGGAGAATTTTGCTTGATGAGGAGGAACATTTGAAAGTAGGAAAAGACAAAAACATTGAATCTCTCATTATAGTCTCGAAAATAGTTAAATAGTTAATCCCTTTATTCTGCTGATCATATAAACTGGCATTTCATATAGAATGAAATTTTATATCTTATAATTCGGTCAAGATATTTTTGTACTATTATTAAAATTATGTACCTCGTGTTACTATAAAAGTGCAGTTATCAAAGTAAAGATACCACAAGCTGGTACACAACAATTTAAAAAATTATACCAGAGAATGAAAGTTATAATTCATTCAGGAGGTTGGATGGTTTCTGATTTTTAAAATTTCTGTCAGGATACTGGAAATGTATTTTGTTTTTCTTTAGACACCTTCTAAAAAAGGAATTCCTATCTTTTTGGCATTGTGCCTTCTATTTGATTTTAAAAAAAATAACAACATAGTACCTTTCTACCTGAATGCCTGTTAAATCCATCCATCATTTTGCAGACATGCAAAATTACACATCAAGCTGCTACACATTGTATCTTCTAAGTGAATAACCACCAATTTTCCCATTCAGCCTGCCCATCCCTAGTCTTCCCAATATATACAGTATCCGTAGCAGAACATCCAGATTCAGCCATAGTTTCATTGCATACAGCATTAACCTTGTGAACTCTCAAGCTTCCTCCTTCCGTTATATATTCAAAATGGACAGTATTTAATATTTATTTGCTATATATATGTAGGGGTGTGGGACTATACCAGTGGTGGCGAACCTATGGCACAGGTGCCAGAGGCGGCACTCAGAGCCCTCTCTGTGGGCACGCGCACCATCACCCCAGTCCTAGGCCTTCAGCTGGGTTTTATAAAATCTTTTCACTTTAGGCCTCCACCGCCGTGTGCCAAAAAAAAAAAGGTTGAATCAGCAATTTCAACTTCTCGCGGGGAAAAAAAAGATCTCGCAAAGTTGGAATTGATTGATTGAACTTTTTAGTCCCACCCAGTCTGCCGTTACCACTGCAGCCACACCCACCCAATGGGCCACACCCATGCGGCACTCGACGATGCATAAGTGGGTTTTGAGTTGCAGTTTGGGTACTCGGTCTCTAAAAGGTTCGCCATCACTAGTCTATACATATGTTGTTCATAGTATGTTTAGGTGTGTATCATGTATGTTTAACTTTGAGAGCAGGCGACTAAATTTCATTTTTGATGTGTGCCGTTGTGCCCACAGTAAAAAAAATGACAATAAAGGTTATCTTATCTTATCTTATTTTTGTTAATTGTATTAACTGATCTTAATAGAATTGCAGGAGATGGGGTAGTGATACAGTGCTTTCCATGATGATATGACTGTGATTATTATTATTTTTTGTCCACAGTATTTCCCTTCTGTTACAAGACTGACATTTGTTTACTTTTAATAGTCTATACCAGGGGTAGGCAACCTTGGCTTTTTTATGACTCGTGGACTTCAACTCCCAGAATTCCTCTGGGAGTTGAAGTCCATGAGTCATAAAAGAGCCAAGATTGCCTACCTCTGGTCTATACCAAGTACAAATTCAGCAGCTGGGCATGTTCTCATTCTCATTCTGATTTCCTATCATGCATAACTTAAAAAATAGAAAGGGTTGTAACTAAACAGCCTGAATTTCCAGACATGAGAGGAAAGTGTGGAATATATCTACAACTAAATGTTGTCTTACATAGATACCATCTGTGTTGTTGTTGTTTTAAAAAAGGGCAAATAATAATCTTCCCTCGTGGATCATTTACTTTACAGTGGTGAAGGGGCTTGTGTGTCCCCGTTACATTATGAGCCATATATTTGGGAGTGTCCTCTTCCTGGAATGGTTCCCCAATGACAGGTTGTCAGGGACAATGAATCAGAGCAAAAACAATCACAGAAGAAAGAAGTAATAAGCCACTCCAATATTTTGCAAAGAAAACAAAATAGACACTCATAATGATGACAGTCAACATATCAGAAGATAAACTCCCCCACGCTCCAGGTTAGAAGGTATCTATCAAACAATTAAGAGCAAAGAACAAGGAGAAATTATATCAATGCATGTAATGTAGCTGAATTCAAACTGAAGGTAATCCATTTCTTTTTTTTTCTTTTTTTTCTTCCTTTCTTCCTTTCTCCCTCTCCCTCTCTCCTTCTCTGCTTCTCTTTCTTTCTCTTTCTCCTTCTCTTTCTTTCCCTTGTATAGCCACACATCTTAAAACCAGAACTCTGGGCAGCTCACAACAAAAACCAATGAAAACAAAAACCTATAAAACATGTTGCTCCAATTCCCTAGATCAGGGCTTTTCAACCTTTCCACCCATTGTACCACTTTTAGGATATGGCAATATCCGAGTACCACCAGTCGCCTAGCAAGGTGTCAAAAACTTGATGACCAAAAAAAAAATAAGGAAAAAAGTGATGAAGTACAGGTAGTCCTCGACTTACAACAGTTTGCTTAGTGACTGTTCGAAGTTACAATGGCACTGAAAAAAGTGCCCTCCAAGCCACAGGTGAGCAAGACACCTTCCTGCCCGCCCGGCCTCGCTCTTCCTCCTGTCCGAGGATTTCATTGTTGTGAGCATTTCTGTTGAGGATTGGCAGTGGGGGTGGGGTGGGGGTGTTTGGTTTTTATTCCTCCCCCATCTGCTGGGTGGTTGCAGCAGGTTTTGGTCACTTCACATGACCCTGAGACACTGTGACCATCATAAATATGAATCAGTTGCCAAGCATCTAAATGTAAATCACAAGACCCTGGAGATGCTGCAACATTCCAGCTGATTGGCGCTTCTTCTGGACTCAGCAGAAGCGTCAGGATCAGCACCAAGCTCCAGCTGAAGCCTGGCGCTGATCCTGGCGCTTCCACTGAGCCCTGACAGCCTTGCAGCTCCAGCCGTCTCTCGCTCAGGCTTGTGCAATGCTGCCACCAGTTCAGCTCATTCCCCTCCCCCGCTACCACTTTTCTAGGATGATCGTGTACCACCTGCCAGGTGCCAATGTACCACAGGTGGTACCCATACCACTGGTTGAAAAGCCTTGCCCTAGATGTCACAACACCAATTTCACCCTATCATAATGCTTGTGGGAAAAGCCAACTTTACAGTTTTCCAAATAATAATAATAATAATAATAATAATAATAATAATAATAATAATAATAATAATAGTAAAGTTAGAAGGGACATTGGAGGTCATCTTGTCCAACCCCCTGCTCAGGCAGTAAACCCTATACCATTTCGGACAAATGGTTGAAAGAATAGAAACACTCAGATACTGTATATACAGATAGACCTCAACACATTTTATTTAATGACTGTTTGAAGTTACAAATGAAAAAAGTTAGGAGCAGTTTTCACACTTATGCAGTATCCCTATAGTCACATGATCAAACTGTACATATTTGGCAACTGACTCATATTTTGGATGGCTGCAGTGTCCTGGGGCCATATGATCATCTTTTGCGACCTTCTGACAAGCAAAGTCAACAGGGAAGCCAGATTTACTTAACAACCGTGACAAAATTATGTCAATTCAAGTTCAAGGCAAGCCAATCCATTTCATGGTGGTCCAGGTCTATGCCTCAACTTCAGAGGAACTGCAGAAGTTCAATAGTTATATGGCTCCTGATACAGTATATACAGAATGCCCCTCAAAATCTTCACAGTTGTTAATAGGGAACTGGTATGTTAATACTGAAATAAAAGAGCATCTGGAATTATGGAAGATTTGGCTTTAATGTATGCTATCAAAAAGGAAAAAGAGTTCTACTAATAACCTCACCATTTATTGCAAGCACCTTCTTTGAATAACCTAAAAGACAGATTTTTATATGGACATTACCAGACGACTAAGAATGAAATCAAATTGATTATATATCCTTTTCAACCAGAAAAACACGATCTGATTCTGACTTCAACTCAAATCCTGAATTTGTTCTTGAAAATTTATATCCAAAATTAAAAGGAAAAAAAATATCATCGGACCAACAAGATAGCATGTCTCCAGTATTTCATATGGTTACGTGATAAAAGTAAGTAATAGATTTAATGGATTCTATTTCATTAAGAGAATGCCGGAAGATCTCTGGATGAAAATTCATGATGACATCCTTAAAGTTGAAGCAAAACAAAACAAAGATCCCAAAAGACAAAAGAGCTTACAGCTCTCCTGCTGAAAATAATTAAGGGAAGTTAAAAGCAAAGTACTCAAGCACACCTTTTGAAAATTACAGGTAGTTCTCAATTTACAATGGAGCCCACATCTCTTTTGTTAAGCAAGACAGTTGCGAAGTGAGTTTTGCCACATTTTACGATCTTTCTTGCCACATTTGTTAAGTGAATCACTGCAGTTGTTAAGTTAGTAACACGCGGATGGTGCAACGTAGTAAGTTAGTAACACGGGGATGGTGCAACGTAGTAAGTGCCATTATAACTTTGAATGTTGGTTAAACGAATGGTTGTTAAGTCAAGGACTACCTGTATATGCAGTATAATCCATGTATCTGGGAGGTCCCATGTTGAGAAGGCTGATCCACACCATAAATATTGCTGCAATACAACTTTCACAACTATAGCAAGCCTTAGAAGAATGGTAAGGAATGCAAACAAAGAAAAGCACACCTCTTATGACCCGTAAATTAATTAATTAATTAAGTGCAGATCAAGGTAATTATGTTCTTTTTTTTTTCAATCTGAGCTTTAAAACTATAACAAAATCTGCTTTCCTTAATTGTTACAGACTTGTAGAGACAATATTGAAACCTTCAAAGTCTGACGCCAAAGGCTAACAACCCCTCCGCCCCTTTGCCAAGAGTGTCAGGGCAAGATCAGAGCATATGATCTGCCTTGCATTTCACCTTTTAAACTGCTCCAAAAAGATGAAGCACTTTCTGCATGAGGAATACCTACCATGTTCAGCCTTTATTAGTCTGGCAAAATGCAGCAAGTATAACGGATGTAAGAAAGAATTACAAAGTTATTCTACATGGTGTGATCAAAGTGATTTTTTAAAAATCATACTAGGACTCTAATCTAACAAATTAATTTTAAAGGCCACTTAATATTTATTATAATTATATATGTGAGGGAAACAAGGTGATAGGTAGCAAGCCAGCTATGCTAACACCCAGAATCACAAAGAAGGCATAAAAAAGGTCTAACCAATAACCAATATTAGCTTTTAAATAATGTCACTTATTATATGTGCTTTGACTTGGAATACTAGTTTCAGTGATAGGTAATTTATACATTCAAAAAGATGCAATTATTCAGGATTTCTATGCCCTTCTTTCAAATTATATCCAATTCTCATCACTATTTCCTAATAGTGGGAGCCATGGAAAGGATTACATGTTCTGGTAACAGTGGTGTCTGTTAAGTGCAAAAATAATATTTTAGGATGAAAGAGAGATCAGGAAGTAGTGGTGAGGTTACTATCTGCACCTATCCTTGAATTCATGTACGCATATATCTATCTTTGGGAGATATACAAAGAATTATTCATTTTTTGCTTTAAGAAAAATCAAATTTGCATTAGCACATTGGAATCCTCTATTTCCTTCAAAAAGTCAGAAATAATAGCCTGTTAGTTGCCTATTTTACCTTAAGAATAAACTAGTCATTTATGTCTGGCCTAAGAAGTATAGTTGCCAGTAAGAAAAGACATGTGACCCCAAACTCCTTTTTGCAACATTAGACAACCCTGTGCCTTACACAGTGTGAATCACATGTCCTGCACATTCATATGCATATATGAGTTCAGTTCACGCAACAAGGAATCCTCTATAATGAAGTTCACCCAACACAACAACCATTGTGTTTGTATATCATGACATGTCCAAGCAAATACATCATATTATGGCTTGTTGTCTAGTTGGGTTCATGCTATATATAACAGCACTACCAGGTGACTCACTTTTCTGATAGCACTTTAAAATTCATTGTAGAATTACACTCCTTTGTCTGTACCATTTTAGAGATGCCAGAAGATTATGAGAATAAGCAACTTTATAGGTCTAGGGAACCACCAGCAAATTGGTGCTTGACCTTTTTAGTCAATTTCCTAGTATAAAGAACTTCTTGCCCATCAGTTTCGGCAGCTGGCCAGTAGTAACTGATTACCTTGTCTCACTGTGTCAGATTTGTTCCTACAGGAAATGAATATCCCTTCTTCTTAAAGAAAATTAAAAAGTGGAAACAAAAGTGCCACCTGTGCTTTATGGCAGGAAACTGTTACTGTCTTAAAATTATAGCAAAGCAGGGTTTATTTGTGGTCCTTTATTAAGTGCTATAGTGGATAACAGCAGAGAGATGGAATACACCAATTCAGATAACTCCTTTTAAAAAAGCCTTAAATACATTCCTAGTTCAGGAATTGCAGCTTCTGGCTTAAAACAGGTCCCTTCCTTTCATGCACACAAAAAATTAATTATAAAGTTCAGATTTATAACTGCAAGCTTCTTGGGACGCCAAGCTTGGATTATCTGAGAGTTCCTTCCACCTGAAAAATGGAATTGTCTCTGGAAATGCGACAACCCAAAGCCAGAATTCTCATAACACAGAGACCTCATGAATTACTGAGGCTCTTTTAAACCATTCTAGTCAGTGCTAGGAACTCACCCAATATATTTCCATGTAGTCCTTGACTTACCATCACAGTTATGACTGGAACCTCTATATTTCTGTCACTAAGTGATGTGTTTGTTAAGTCACTCAACCAAGGGACTGTGCATCTTTATTCCCCCTGATTTTATTACCTTTTTCCCAAGGCTTTTAAATGAAGCACACAGTTCAGCTTCCCCATTGACTTTTCTTATTGGAAGCTCCCTTTTAACATCACAAACGGCAGTCATGTAACCCCAGGATGTTGCAATTATCAATTATACATGCCACTTGCCAAGTGTCAGAATTTTGATCATGTGATCACAGGGACATTATGAGGGTTGTAAGTGCAAAGATCAGTTGTTAAGTCTCTTTTTAGCATTGTCACAAGTTCAAACAATTGTTAAACAAATGGTTGTAAGTCAACGACTACCTAGCTGTGATGGCACAGTGGTTAGAATGCAGCATTGCAGGCTAACTCTGTCGACTGCCAGCAGTTTGATTCTGACCGGCTCCAGGTTGACTCAGCCTTCCATCCATCCCAGGTTGGTAAAATGAGGACCCAGATTGTTAGGGGCAATATGCTGACTCTGTGCACCGCTTAGAGAGGACTCTAAAGCAGTGGTTCTCAACCTGTGGGTCGGGACCCCATTTGGGGTCGATCAACCATTTCACGGGGGTTGCCAAGCAAGGCTGTCCGCCATTTTTTTTGTCCACCATTTTTTTTGTCCACCATTTTTTTCCCCTTTTCCGGTGGGTGCCTTACCTCCCTTGGACTGGGCCAGCTGGTGGTCAGCCTGCTCCGTCTCTGCCGCTTGCCAGCTACGCCTCGGCCGGCGCAGGGGGCGGAACCACGCATGCGCGGCGCTCCCGGGCAGGGAAAGTCCTTGACTTATGACCATTTGGGTAGTCCTTGACTTACGACCGGTTTAGTCCTCGACTTACAACCGGTTTAGTCCTCGACTTATGACTGGTTTAGTCCTTGACTTATGACCGGTTGGGGTCGCTGCATTAAAAAGGTTGAGAACCACTGCTCTAAAGCATTGTGAAGCGGTATATAAGTCTAAGTGCTATTGCTATACTGCCTTTAGGCTAGAAATGCATGCATTCCAGGAAGGAACAGATATCTGTTATGTAGAAAATGCACGAAGGAAAGCATCCATTCAAGTTTATTACTTAATCATGAGAATAAAATGAAGACCCTCCATGTAAGCATCCTTAATCTCCTAGAGAAAAGATATAATAATAATAATGATGATGATGATGATGCAGGTGCTGAAACATGTCACAAACTCCCATAAAATACCTACGACAAGATAGAATCTTTTTTAATGCAGCTTTTATTTCTCTTTACACACACACACACACACACACACACACACACATTTTTTGGGTGGAGGGAATAGTATAATAAATCAGATTTTGAAAGCTGTAAAATAAAACTGTAAATAACAGGCTTTTTAAAAGGTACTTAAAGGTCTATACAACTGAGTCACGTCACACTTTTAGAAATATAAAATGGTTGTTGCATTTAAGGATGGTGGATGTTTATGGTTCTGTTTTTAGGCTTGGAATAAAATATCCTCCCTAAAAACATTTTCCTTGGCCCGAAATAGTATTAAACTCATAATAAGCCAGAAATGTGTAGCATCTATCTAACTTTGCACATAAATTTTTAATATGCCAAATAATGTGACAGTCCACCACACTGGACAACTCCTCCTTTTATTGGAAAAAAAAACCAACAACCTAAAATCAGTCATTCATTTCTTAGCCAAACCTTCACCAGATCAGAGCCTTTAGATTGCATGTATATTAGTTGGAACTCCAGCAAGTGCCTGTCATGTCGGATAGCGTAAGAGAGATAGTAATTATTGCCAAGAACCCATTAGAGAGCTCCTTAGTAAAACAAGATGCTAGTGCAAACTAATGGACTAACAGTCTATTCCTATGTCTTTTCCTATTCCATTTAGCTTCATGTCACTTCTATCAAAATCATCTGACACTTGCTCTGCAGTAAGCTTTGTACAATTAGTGAGAGAAGTGACTCTGTTTTTTTATTTTATTTTCTTGTTTTCCTCTGAGGTTGCAATAGGCTGGAACACGAGAAGAAATGGGTTCCTAATAGTACAAAAAGCAAATAAAGTTAAGAGCAGAATGACAGTTTCCAGTCATTGGAATTTAAGGTTTTAGTTTCCTTGGGAAAAAAATGTTGTAGAAGGAAAAGTTAATAACAACAGGAACAATTATTTCCATCTATTCACATTCTGTTCGTCGTTTTCCTGTTGTGATCAATGATTACCATTCAGCTCTTATGATCTAGGATCAAACTGAGTTAGAAAAATGTATGCAAAAGAGCAAAGTTTAAACAATAATCCTAAATGAACACAAAGAATGCAATATTTCAGAAGATAACCAGGAAAGCACAGACTTCTCAGTAATTGGTAAATTCTACTAAAATATAAAAGCATCGATTCTTAGGGAAAGTATTGTGCATAAGATGGGCAGCTATATAAAGATTTTAAATAGATAAATAATAATGCATATAGAACCTTTCACTATTGCTTTGTAAGCTCTGTGGCAAAATATCAAACTATCCATTCAGTTCTCAGAGCATGTCACTTGTTTCAATACACATTTTGCCTTTTAAGTTTGTATAAAACATATAAACATGAATAGCCAGCGAATGAAATTTAAAAGGTGAGTTTCACTTTGTTTCCTTATCCTTATCTTTAGTCTTCAAAATGTATGGCTAACCTCTTCCACACATAATATAAAAGCCATGTAACTTTGCTTGCAAATGTTGAATGTGTTAAAGAACATGGCAATCTTTGATGATGTTAGTCAATGTCTTGCTTTATCAAAAGGACCCTAAAGAATATTGTTCATTTGAAGGTAGTAGTAACATTCCCATTGTTATTTTGTTATCTTGACAATTTTTATAGTGTTCTAAAGGATGTCTCTTTTGCCATTTATGCAAACAATAGCCAACCAGGAACACAACTGCTGGAAAGGGGGCAAATAGTTAACAGGGTTTATTAAAATGCAGAAAAGTAAACATCTGATAATCCTACAAAATTAGTAACTGCAAAGAGGGAGGTGACGAGTTAACGGTGAGTCTCTGTGAATATTTGGAAGGCAACCTTCCTATAAATGAGACACTGCTGGTAATGGTAATGGGGAATTTGCAATGAAGGGAAGGACATGCAATTATAATCTGGCTTGGCCCCACTGGACAAAAAGTGATTTACTTGAAAGCTGCCTTTGCATTCGGTAAATGTTCCTGTTATGGGCTGCTCAGCCTGTGACAGCTTTCCAGATGTCAATCAAATTATCATCTATTTACAGTTGATTTGGTAGTGTCATTTGCAATATTCCCTACGTTTCTGATGAAATTGGAAGCACAGAATTTCTTCCAGTTTGCCCTGGCACTCAAGTGGGCAAACTGCACTTTGCAAATGTCATGTGTCCGCTTATCAGCACTCTAAGGAGAGCAATCTTCCATTCGGCTGAGTGAATCGCTACCAGATGCAAATCTCCCAATTGTCAAGGGAAGACTATGGCAAATTTTAATGTACTTTGAAAAACTGAGTTTACATCAGTGCTCAAGGTGCGGCTTTACCCTGGCTAACCGTTTTTGTATAACAATGAGCCTAAATTAAAGAGTGTGGGGGGGGGGAGAGGGAAGAAATTCTATTAACTCCTTCATGAAACCACAAAAGAATGAATCATGGTCAAGTATTTGCTTGAGAGTTTAAATTTTGGACTTAACTCAAGTTTATTATTTCCTTGCTTCCATACGGTGAATTTTAAGTCAATAATTTATAGTATATTTACTCTAACTGCACAATCCTTGCTTGATATACATTCTTTAACTTGAATTTGGATGTAAGTTGGAATTCATAACTTATGCAAGGACACAATGGCACGTGCCATTCTCCTTCCTGAGACTGATGAACCTCTGAAGCCATGCAAGGTCTCTATGAACTGCTGAAAACATATTAAAAACATGCAGCTTCAGTTATTCATTGCCTAGCTTCAGGGGTCCATCGGCTTGAAAAAGGAGAATGCCACCCACCACGTTTGGTTGTAGGCAGAATTCTTATTTTGGACATGCTACTTTTATCAAAGAAATATGGATAGCGTCCTCTTAAGTGAATGGAGCATATTCAAGCAATCAAAGAGTATATTCTTATTTAAGGGATGTATCTATATGATTTAAAATTAGTGTGTATTTATTTGGTTCCAATATTGTCAGTAGTGTTGTTGTTTTTTAAAAAAAAAAATCTCGTCTTCTAAAGTACATTACCCAAAAAATCCCTGATATGTTACCTTAATTTTCCTACATCTATCAATATGTGTTGTGAAGAAATAAACGGGACACAGGAAACAGAATAGATAGATATTAGCTGAAGGGTCAATAATGTAACTTAAGTATTCTAGCAAGTTTCTTTGTTTCAGTGTTCCTCCTTCTGAAGGAGACAGCAATGGAGTTTTCTGACTATTCTTGTAAGACACTTAATACAAATGGTCCTTATTTAGTGACCACAACTGAGAATTGCAACTTGGTTATTAAGCAAAGTGGTCACTAAGTGAAACCAGAAATATGCTTATGACTTCTGTTGCTTTATAGACTTGAAAAGGCCATAAATGTGAGGATTAACAGCAAAATTACTTTTCATCAATGTCATAACTGCTTTTTCATTGTAAAGGTTTATTTTAAAAAATAATTAGGTTTTTGGCTGATTAACCTTAATGTCTTCCACATTCTGACAGGATCAAGCATGGCTATTGCTACAGTCATTGAAGCAAAGTTAAGCCACTTTCTTGTACAAACTATGTTTCTTTATAAAACATCTTATGATGTCATATTCCTCTGCTTTTCCCGAAAGGTAATTATTTGGCATTTCTCTTTCCAAGTATGGCCATATTTTGTACAACCTTGTGTAGAATTACTACAGTAGCTTGGTAGTTAGTGCGTTCCCTTACACCTTCTTTCCTTGCCATAGAAATACACAGTCATCTTTTCCAATATGTAGATCACACACACATTTTTATATTTGAGGACATAGAGCAATATATCTCTTTAATTACACCTTCTCCTTTACCTTTAAGCAATCCAATGGGTATTTACCTTCACTAGCGCTTTCCTACTTGATAGCTTGTATTAGCTTAATTTCAAGAAGAGTCTATTTCTGAACAGAGTTTCTTGATCATTTTTTCTTTCTTTGAACCATGCTGTTTGTAAATATTTATGGTATAGTATTTTTGTACTTCTTTAACCTTGCTATTCTTTTTGATTAAATTTATTACATTACAACGATAGTCAATGTACTAAATAAGAGGAAAAAACAGAATTTGAAGGGTTACACTATTGGGAATTTATTGTACATCAATGCAGTTTGATTTCACATGTGTTTTTACACATGAAATTTAAAAGTCATAATAAAAGGGAATATTTAAAAATAAGAATTTTCATATTCCATGTCAGCCTGGATATAACGGAAGAACTAATGTATTAATGTTAAAGACAATGTCTGTAATACAACATTTGGATATAGGCACATGGGGAAAAATGGCCCTGAGCCAAAGTATCCACTCATGAAACTTCTCCATGATAAATGAGCATCATTAATCAAAACTCCATAAAAGAACACTAGTTGCCATTTGAGACTACTCTCCCACTTCTAATTATGGTTATCCACTGGGGAACAAAAATATTTTCTGGTAGGTATTCCAGGAAACATTCTTGGTGCTTGTAGACAATAATTAGACCAGTTTGCCTAACCATCACCTCACGTGGATTGTATGATTACAAAAACTGTGGTGCACAGTTATATCATGTAGAACCTAGAACTATATCCTGAAAAAAATCATCATTCTGAAGCAGGTTTATCAGCTCTAAATTGTCCTTTAGATGTTAAAAGAAAAAGTCAGTATACCCTTTAAAGAGCCCAGACTTTAGCTAAGCAAAGCTCTCTCCATTTGAGCCTAGAAGTCATAACAACTCTCACAGTCTTTCTCTCTGTCCCTGTTGGGACTATAGGACAGATAAATTCTGGCCCAAAAGTCCAAGAAGCTGATAAAGAATATCAGCCATGTCCTTGGTTTGCATACATGATGTATTCAGCTGACGCAGTTAAAATGATTGTACTGACAACTCCAAGCATACTGTGTATATCAGTATACACAGGCTCAGGAATTTTGGGAGTTGAAGTCCACGAGTCATAAAAGAGCCAAGGTTGCCTACCCCTGGTGTACAATATATGATACCTAATATTCTGATACAGCAGATGGCAATGGAGAAGTCATTGTAAAGTAGCAAGTGTAAAAAGAAGGGCAACTTGTCCAAAGCCCATGAAAATCTACAGCTGGGATAGAGGTTAACCATAGATTTGGAAGGGGCGTTGTCTTACCTGAACGCCTTTTCTCAGCACGGAGATGGAGACTCCACCATTAGGGTAGTAGACTGTATTCCTGCCCAATCAGATCAAGTCAGCCAAAGTTGCCACGCCCGTCCTGGACCTTAGACTCCAGTCTTTGACGCGAGCGTAGCCATTGACTGACAGCAAGACGTTGTGGCTCACCAAACTAACTGACCCTATGCTTATACAAAAATGTACAAGGGTGGGAGGTGGAGTCTCCATCTCCGTGCTGA
>NW_015386803.1:395943-396988 GCF_001527695.2 Protobothrops mucrosquamatus
ACACGTGGCGCCCTCTCACTAGGTGACAAAAGGGCGAAGAGTTAGATGAATGGCTCTCAACTCTAGCCAATTTATATATTGTGTCACAGGCCCGGTGCCGGCCAACGGCCCTGTGCCCAATGTTACCGAAGATGTGCCCCCCCCCCAGTTAAACAAACTGGCATCGGTCGTGATTACAATCCAGTCCGGCTCCATGAAACCAAGCGCTCTGAGTATGGCTGGAGGAAGCCACCACCTGAGGGAGCGTAATGGCCGTTGGAGGAAGAACTGCCTTGTGTCGTGAGGCGCCGAGGTTCCTCCTCTAAAAAAGGGAGCAAGAACCATTGTAGCTCCCTGGAGTGGAGTCTGGACCATGGGACGATTACTATGGCCGAGATCAACTTCCCTAACAGCTGGGAGAGACTGTCCAGTGTTACCAATCGACTCCTGTGCAGCAGAAGGATCGACATCCTTATGCTGTCACTGCGATTCTGAGACAGGTGCACCCGACATTCTATCGTGCCAATAATGCCCCCCCCCGGAGCAAGAGCCTCGTTGTAGGCGCCAAGTGGCTCTTGGGAAATTTGCCGCGAATCCGTGGTCCTGGAGCAGGTTTATTACCAGTTCGAAATCCGCCACGGCCGACCGGGCGGATAATGACTGAATTAAATTATCGTTCAGATAACCCTGGACTCTGACTGGCCTCAACCGTAAATGTGCTGCCAGGACCGCCAGAACCTTGGTGAGCCCCTGGGGGCCGATGATAGACCAAATGGAAGTGCCCTGTACTGGAAGTGACTTCCTTTGTGCTCGACCGTAGAGATCGTCGATGGGTCAGAGAGATAGGAATATGAAGGTACGCCTCCATGAGGTCGATAGACATAAGGAGTTCCCCTTCCTGACGCTTCCTAAGATGTAACGGAGCGTTTGCATCATGAATTCGTGATAAGCGATATGGAAACCCAAGTTTGTTTGAGATCTAGAATAGCCCTCCATCCTCCTGATGTTGTCGGAACTACAAGGAGGATGGAACAAATCCCTGACCTCTCTGGCCCAGTGGTGCGGG